>NC_141815.1:3327383-3451952 GCF_057944985.1 Cucurbita pepo subsp. pepo | reverse complement strand
AACAAGGAAAGACTCAGCCAACAAACAAGAATGCTCCTTCCCTCAATTGTTCCTATTTATTTATGAACTGTAAAAGAGAACTACTCCTTTTATTCATTCTCCTTCCCCTTTCAGCTATTTACCTGATTCATTCAATCTGGAACCTACCTATCTATTTCTTCTTCGTCAGGTTGTTAGAAAGTAGTCAAGACGAAAGGGAACCCCTCTCCTTTTCTTGTCTCGCGTCTTCGACCCTCTCCTCCCTCCCTACTCTTTATCTTGACTTGTGTATTTGACTGCCTGACTTATCTATAAATAGAGTAACAAATATAGATAGAGTATTGGTTAGTTAAAGGGTAGATTTCCAGATGATGTAGCGGTTTCATAATCTAGTTGATTAATAATGAATCTGTAGAATAGATACGCATACAAATTCATGATGTGCCAAGAACCTGATTGGAACAACTAGTGAGACGAGGATTTTATGGCCTCCGCTCTAACAACTGAGCGATACTGGTCCGACACATTAGCCTTATTCTCAATAATTGGTTGGAACCGGTGACACGAGGATAGGATATTTTGAGTCCTCTACTCTACTAACTAAGCTATACCCTCCATTTCTGACAGACACATTATCTTTCTTTTCATAGATGCCCTTCCATTCTTCTTCTTTTTGAAGATCCACGAAATGCCATTTCAGGGCTTGCTGAGATAAGTCTTTTTATGTTTCAGTACAGTAGACAGTATTCAGTGAATCATTCCAATTTCACAACGGGGAGTCCTTGCCCAAGGATGGGAGTTTGTCCGTCTATGATATATGATAATATACATCAGCAGTCTTGTGATAAGAAAGACAATTTCCCCTCAATCAAATAGGCTGACTTGTTCAAGAGTCGAATGAAGGAGAGAGAGAAAAAAAAGATCACGAATTGTTAATTGCTACTGAAAGAAAGGATAAATAATAAAGAAAGAGGCCAACGAACCCGACTTTTTAAGGTTTTGGGGATAGAGAGAGGGACGGAGGCATAAGACCGATAGAGAGATCGACTTGAACCAACCCTCACTTGAAAGTCGACTCGACAGATTTGCCTCTGACTAAGTAACTATCCATTGCTGTTTTGTCGGTATTGACATAATGGGTGGGACTCTATCTTTATTCTATTCTCATCTGATTAATAAGCTCTTCGATCTATCAGACTATGATAGAGTAAGAGATATTCCAGTTGTCATTATAGTATAAGGATTTCAGTATGTAATACTATAGCTGCTTTTACGGAGTGAGTTTGGAAGGAAAGATTCTTTACTAACGCAACGTAGTCAACTCCATTTGTTAGAACAGCTTCTATTGAGTTGAGTGCACCTACCCTTTCTTTTTGTTTTCGGAAAAAGGATTTGGCTCAGGATTGCCCAGTTTGCATTCCAGGGGTTCTCGGAAGTGGAAAGTTCTCCCTTAGTGTAGTAGTAGGTTTACATACCAAGGCTCAATCTAATTAAGTAAGTCCGGAGCGGCTACCGCCACCCTCTTTTAAAGATTAGTATCTCATCGGCCTTCCCCTTTTTCTTTACATTTGTATTATGCTGGAACCACTGAAGTCATTAGAATACCTCGCCGATTCTTCTATGGCAAAGTCCTTCTTTCCTCCTAGTTTCTTTCTTGTCTATCTTCTACCCGTATTTGGTCCGATCCAAAATGATTCTATCCTGTATCCGCAATTCAATATAGATAGATATATGGACATATCCATTTCTAATACTTAAACGTAACCGGTCTGTCTCTTCCTTTTATCATCTTAGCTGCCACCTTGAAGAATGAAAATAGAGAAAGAAAGAACTTCTTCCCCTTTTCCGATATTCTCTGACCTTCTTGAACAGTAACCTCGGTGTGATTGTGTGTCTCGCAGCTTGGCCCCTTTACGATTGATGCATTAGCCTTTCATGGAGAAGAGAAGAAAATGAAACTTTATAGTAGTAAATGAATGAAAGAAGAATTAATTAATGATCCAGCAATCCTATCCCTCTTGGTCTCACTGCTTCGCTCAATCACCTTTACTGCCTTTGAAAGAGAAAGAAAAGGGAGACTCCTTATGAATGAGACGGAACAGGCAGGAAGGAAGGAAAGCCGAAACGAAGGATTCCTGCTCAATCACTACTGAACGATTGACTATCCGAGTTTAGAGTGAGGGGAGAAATGAATGAGAGAGAGAGAGTTTCCGGGCTGGGCTGGCTTTCACTCCTGACCCGCTATTGCCTGAACTACTTCACCTTCCCCTATTTATGAATGAACTGTAAACTCCTGTACTTCTTTCGCTCGGTAAATAGAATCGAATAGGTCTTTGTTTACGAACTGATCTCCTTCACTTTCCTTCTTTCACTGTAACCAGGGAATCCTAGCTATTTTCCTATCCCCTTTCTTTTCTCTTTTTCTTCTTCTTCTTTATTAAATCTGATGAGAGTAAGCTAATAGTTTCTAACAAGGAAATCATTATGAAAAGAAGAATCTTGAATCATACAAGGAAAGACTCCTTATTCATTCTCGCATATTCATTTACTTACTCTCCCTTCACCTTCTTTAACTCTAAACTAAGAAAATGAAGGATGTTCAAGCGTTTGTCTTCGCCCCTCTCCGATGACTGCATGCCCCTTCCCCTATTTATTTATTCTGCTGATTCTTTGACTTCTTTCCCTCCGTAATAGGTCTTTGCTTTCACTCCTCTCCCTAACGGTCGAGCTCTTTCACTCCTGCCCATTCCCTTCTTCGATTTCCCCCCGTAAAGCATATTCTTGATCCCTTATTAGTGTTGAAAGTCAAGACTACTGATTCTTTCTTCTACTCTTCCTATTCTCTCGTTCGTTCACCTTCTTATTCTATCATTCGGTAATTAAAGAGACTGAACCTCAACCCTTCTTCTATTCTTGTGAGTTATTCTTTCTTGAACAGTAAACAAGGTAAAGCATACATACATATTATTAAGTAGCTCTTTTCTTTCCTTTTCCGATATTACCATCTGTTATGAGTTATTCTATTGAAGTTCTTGTCAACCTCTCTCTATTCCGTTGCTTTATTGAAGGAGGTAAATAGCTTGCTTACTTAATTAGACTTCTAACCCAACTTCCTATTGACTAATGAAGTGGAACCTATTCTCGTCGTCTTCTTTCTTTAGACGGATTGAAGGAAGAGTAAAGTCAGTCTATCTCTCTCTTTTCTTTAGTCAATGAATTAGCTACCAAATGAATGTATATTCTCTTGTTTACAATCTTTAAATAAAGGGAAAGCCTCAACACCTTCTTGTCCTCCTGAAAGCTTCATTCTCCTCTTCCCTCTGTAACCTATACTGAACTACTTACTTCCTCTTCAGTAAGTTCAGACTGAACTTCTATTGCCTGATCTGATTCCCTTACCATTTGTTTCTTCTTTGTTTAACTGTACCTTAGCTCTTATCTTTCTGCTTATTTTATTATCTAACCCTTTGTACTGATGTAACTACTCTTGATCCTGAGCGTGCGTGAACCTTTACTGTTGACTTACTCATGACCCGAACCCCTACAACTATCAGCCTGCAGACCTACTGACTCTCTCTATCGTTCTACATTTATTGTTAAGGGGAAGGGAAGGTGTAGTGTAAAGCTATAAGAAAGACTAAAGCAAGAGAAGATGAAGAAGCTCATTCCCCTATATGCTTTCTGATCCTGTTACAGTCTTTGTAGTAAATAAAGGATATTCTATTAATTTGTTCCTTATGCAGCATCCTTTACTGTCAAGTAAATCAAAGAATAGTCGGGTAGTAAGTTCAGACTGGAGGAAGACAAGATTCATGATCCTTTGACTGCTCTTCGTAAACTATTATCTCTTTCCTTGCTTTCTTTCACTCCTCTCCCTTCCAGTCTCGCTGTTGAACGAGTTCGCCTGGTAACCTCGGGCTCACCGCTTTCGCTCCTTCCCCTTTTCACCCTTTGACTGATTGAGCGAGGGTTGAACTATTCTTTCACTTGGTAACTAGGCTGGATTGGCTGGATGATCTGCTCCTTCAGCTATGGATTCTTTCTCCTTCCTTTACTTACTATTCTTGAACTAAATGGGTGAATCTTCTGTCCTGTTACAGTCTGTCTCGTCGAGCTACTTCTTCCCCTGCCTCTTTCTTCTCGTAACCCTATGAGAAAGAAAAGGGGTCAGTGGTTTAGACGAGAGCTCATGGCCCTCTCTACCGCAGTAAACTCATGAACTACTAAAATCACCTTCTTTCACTCTTGAACTAGGGAAAGCATATGAAATGAATTTAATATCACTTCTGGTCTCGCACTTCGTTCCTCTCCCTTACTGTAAAGGAATAGAATATCTGATTCTTCTTTCATTCTTCTGTAATATAGGTTGTATGATCATCAGGTCAAGCTCATTCACTCAATACCTTGTCCCTTCAAAGACTGTAAAGGGGAGTCAATTCATTAGTTTACCTATTTCCCTGTTATCTCTGATTTCTTTATTAACCTGAACCGTAGTAACCAGATGGAACTGTAAACGAAGAAGAAGCCTGAACCTTTCTCTCCTTCGGTCTCTCTCTTTTCTCTGTGTTCTTGATCCTCTTTATTTATTCCCTCGGTAAAGCCGCTGCAGCTAATGAATGGACTCTCCAAAAGAAAGTGTTTCAAGTCAAGACTCAAGCAAGAGAAGATTCCTGAGACTGAACTACTGAACCGGAACCCCTTTATCAATCTCCTTCACCGTAACCTTTTCCCATATTCCCTGGCCTGAACCTATTTACCTTATTCATTCATTCAATCAATCCTGAACCGTAACAAAAACAGGAGAGGAGAGTCAAAAAGGGGTAAAGCTCAATCACCTGAACCGGATTGAACTGTAATGTAAAGTGGCTGAGCTCCGGAACCTATTTATTCATAAACACAGTAAACTCGGTAAAGCGGCTGGATGAGAGGAAGGTAAAGCTCCGTAACCTTTGATGATATTCACTTTACAGAATGAAGACGCTTACTTTCCAGTCGAGTAAATGAATGAAATCAGGGCAAGATGAATGAGAGTGAACGAACTGAACTCCTTCCCCTTATACGATATCACCTGACCGCACGCAACCTATTTCATATTTCTTCTTTCACTGTAACCGAATCAAATGAAGAAAGAGAAGCTCATTCACCTCGTCACCATTAATGAGAGAGACTGAACTTCTTCCCCAGAACCTTTTCTTTTCCGATATTCCTTTCCCTTCACTTTCCCATCGAGTAAATGAATGAAATCGTTCACCTTCCCCTGACGAGAAGAAAAGCCGAAGCCAAAACCTTAAACCTTTGACTAATGGAACTTGATAAACAGGAGGATGATTCTCAGGTTGAACTAGGTAAGCTGGATGGGATGAGAAGAAGGTCAAGCTGCGCTCCTTTTCTTATGGCTATGGATTCTTTGTCCTCTCGCAACTTACTTACTCATTCACCTGTCTGTCGGTCTCACTCGCTCCTGAACCTCGGTCGGCTTCTTTCTCTTCTCCTGACCCTGATTGAATTGACCAAGGTAAATAGGTTGGTTCAGTAGCTCTTTGATTGAAGGAACAGTAAGAACTCCTTATTCATGAGCCAGATAGATAGATTTCACTCTTTCAGAAATAGGCAGGATGAGAAGAAACTCTCATGTCCCCGGCCGGCCTTGTCTGACTGCTTGCTTGGCTCCTTCACCTATTATTATTTATTCTGTAACAGTAAGGGAAACTTCTTAACTACTGAACCTGAGCCTATGTTATATTCTTACACTGCAACTAATGCCTGCCCCTAACAGTAAGGGAAACTCATTCACCTATCGGTTTCACAATTCCATTGCCTGCCCCTATCGGTTGAACAATTCCATTTCCTTCACCTCGTAAACTCGGTTTCACAATTCCATTTCCTTCACCTCGTAAACTCGATTTCACAATTCCATTTCCTGAACCTCTACAACTATCATTAGGTCAAGCTCCGGAACAGGAAGTCAAGACTATCGAAGAATCAATTCGACTTAACTATAAGTAAATCCGAAAGATTCCTTCAAACACTCTTGAACTCGGTCTCGCTGTTTCACCCCTCTACAACTATCATTAGGTCAAGCTCCGGAACAGGAAGTCAAGACTATCGAAGAATCAATTCGACTTAACTGTAAGTAAATCCGAAAGATTCCTTCAAACACTCTTGAACTCGGTCTCGCTCTTTCACCCCTCTCCCTTTCTTGTAAACTCATTCACCTATTGATTCAAAGACTGATCTTTCTCTTTTCTTTCACTCCGTAGTAATTCGTAACTCAAGACTAAACTAAAGCAAGACAAGATTCTCTGATCCTACTTCTTTAACAGGCAGGAAGGAAGGAAAGCCGAAACGAAGGATTCCTGCTCAATCACTACTGAACGATTGACTATCCGAGTTTAGAGTGAGGGGAGAAATGAATGAGAGAGAGAGAGTTTCCGGGCTGGGCTGGCTTTCACTCCTGACCCGCTATTGCCTGAACTACTTCACCTTCCCCTATTTATGAATGAACTGTAAACTCCTGTACTTCTTTCGCTCGGTAAATAGAATCGAATAGGTCTTTGTTTACGAACTGATCTCCTTCACTTTCCTTCTTTCACTGTAACCAGGGAATCCTAGCTATTTTCCTATCCCCTTTCTTTTCTCTTTTTCTTCTTCTTCTTTATTAAATCTGATGAGAGTAAGCTAATAGTTTCTAACAAGGAAATCATTATGAAAAGAAGAATCTTGAATCATACAAGGAAAGACTCCTTATTCATTCTCGCATATTCATTTACTTACTCTCCCTTCACCTTCTTTAACTCTAAACTAAGAAAATGAAGGATGTTCAAGCGTTTGTCTTCGCCCCTCTCCGATGACTGCATGCCCCTTCCCCTATTTATTTATTCTGCTGATTCTTTGACTTCTTTCCCTCCGTAATAGGTCTTTGCTTTCACTCCTCTCCCTAACGGTCGAGCTCTTTCACTCCTGCCCATTCCCTTCTTCGATTTCCCCCCGTAAAGCATATTCTTGATCCCTTATTAGTGTTGAAAGTCAAGACTACTGATTCTTTCTTCTACTCTTCCTATTCTCTCGTTCGTTCACCTTCTTATTCTATCATTCGGTAATTAAAGAGACTGAACCTCAACCCTTCTTCTATTCTTGTGAGTTATTCTTTCTTGAACAGTAAACAAGGTAAAGCATACATACATATTATTAAGTAGCTCTTTTCTTTCCTTTTCCGATATTACCATCTGTTATGAGTTATTCTATTGAAGTTCTTGTCAACCTCTCTCTATTCCGTTGCTTTATTGAAGGAGGTAAATAGCTTGCTTACTTAATTAGACTTCTAACCCAACTTCCTATTGACTAATGAAGTGGAACCTATTCTCGTCGTCTTCTTTCTTTAGACGGATTGAAGGAAGAGTAAAGTCAGTCTATCTCTCTCTTTTCTTTAGTCAATGAATTAGCTACCAAATGAATGTATATTCTCTTGTTTACAATCTTTAAATAAAGGGAAAGCCTCAACACCTTCTTGTCCTCCTGAAAGCTTCATTCTCCTCTTCCCTCTGTAACCTATACTGAACTACTTACTTCCTCTTCAGTAAGTTCAGACTGAACTTCTATTGCCTGATCTGATTCCCTTACCATTTGTTTCTTCTTTGTTTAACTGTACCTTAGCTCTTATCTTTCTGCTTATTTTATTATCTAACCCTTTGTACTGATGTAACTACTCTTGATCCTGAGCGTGCGTGAACCTTTACTGTTGACTTACTCATGACCCGAACCCCTACAACTATCAGCCTGCAGACCTACTGACTCTCTCTATCGTTCTACATTTATTGTTAAGGGGAAGGGAAGGTGTAGTGTAAAGCTATAAGAAAGACTAAAGCAAGAGAAGATGAAGAAGCTCATTCCCCTATATGCTTTCTGATCCTGTTACAGTCTTTGTAGTAAATAAAGGATATTCTATTAATTTGTTCCTTATGCAGCATCCTTTACTGTCAAGTAAATCAAAGAATAGTCGGGTAGTAAGTTCAGACTGGAGGAAGACAAGATTCATGATCCTTTGACTGCTCTTCGTAAACTATTATCTCTTTCCTTGCTTTCTTTCACTCCTCTCCCTTCCAGTCTCGCTGTTGAACGAGTTCGCCTGGTAACCTCGGGCTCACCGCTTTCGCTCCTTCCCCTTTTCACCCTTTGACTGATTGAGCGAGGGTTGAACTATTCTTTCACTTGGTAACTAGGCTGGATTGGCTGGATGATCTGCTCCTTCAGCTATGGATTCTTTCTCCTTCCTTTACTTACTATTCTTGAACTAAATGGGTGAATCTTCTGTCCTGTTACAGTCTGTCTCGTCGAGCTACTTCTTCCCCTGCCTCTTTCTTCTCGTAACCCTATGAGAAAGAAAAGGGGTCAGTGGTTTAGACGAGAGCTCATGGCCCTCTCTACCGCAGTAAACTCATGAACTACTAAAATCACCTTCTTTCACTCTTGAACTAGGGAAAGCATATGAAATGAATTTAATATCACTTCTGGTCTCGCACTTCGTTCCTCTCCCTTACTGTAAAGGAATAGAATATCTGATTCTTCTTTCATTCTTCTGTAATATAGGTTGTATGATCATCAGGTCAAGCTCATTCACTCAATACCTTGTCCCTTCAAAGACTGTAAAGGGGAGTCAATTCATTAGTTTACCTATTTCCCTGTTATCTCTGATTTCTTTATTAACCTGAACCGTAGTAACCAGATGGAACTGTAAACGAAGAAGAAGCCTGAACCTTTCTCTCCTTCGGTCTCTCTCTTTTCTCTGTGTTCTTGATCCTCTTTATTTATTCCCTCGGTAAAGCCGCTGCAGCTAATGAATGGACTCTCCAAAAGAAAGTGTTTCAAGTCAAGACTCAAGCAAGAGAAGATTCCTGAGACTGAACTACTGAACCGGAACCCCTTTATCAATCTCCTTCACCGTAACCTTTTCCCATATTCCCTGGCCTGAACCTATTTACCTTATTCATTCATTCAATCAATCCTGAACCGTAACAAAAACAGGAGAGGAGAGTCAAAAAGGGGTAAAGCTCAATCACCTGAACCGGATTGAACTGTAATGTAAAGTGGCTGAGCTCCGGAACCTATTTATTCATAAACACAGTAAACTCGGTAAAGCGGCTGGATGAGAGGAAGGTAAAGCTCCGTAACCTTTGATGATATTCACTTTACAGAATGAAGACGCTTACTTTCCAGTCGAGTAAATGAATGAAATCAGGGCAAGATGAATGAGAGTGAACGAACTGAACTCCTTCCCCTTATACGATATCACCTGACCGCACGCAACCTATTTCATATTTCTTCTTTCACTGTAACCGAATCAAATGAAGAAAGAGAAGCTCATTCACCTCGTCACCATTAATGAGAGAGACTGAACTTCTTCCCCAGAACCTTTTCTTTTCCGATATTCCTTTCCCTTCACTTTCCCATCGAGTAAATGAATGAAATCGTTCACCTTCCCCTGACGAGAAGAAAAGCCGAAGCCAAAACCTTAAACCTTTGACTAATGGAACTTGATAAACAGGAGGATGATTCTCAGGTTGAACTAGGTAAGCTGGATGGGATGAGAAGAAGGTCAAGCTGCGCTCCTTTTCTTATGGCTATGGATTCTTTGTCCTCTCGCAACTTACTTACTCATTCACCTGTCTGTCGGTCTCACTCGCTCCTGAACCTCGGTCGGCTTCTTTCTCTTCTCCTGACCCTGATTGAATTGACCAAGGTAAATAGGTTGGTTCAGTAGCTCTTTGATTGAAGGAACAGTAAGAACTCCTTATTCATGAGCCAGATAGATAGATTTCACTCTTTCAGAAATAGGCAGGATGAGAAGAAACTCTCATGTCCCCGGCCGGCCTTGTCTGACTGCTTGCTTGGCTCCTTCACCTATTATTATTTATTCTGTAACAGTAAGGGAAACTTCTTAACTACTGAACCTGAGCCTATGTTATATTCTTACACTGCAACTAATGCCTGCCCCTAACAGTAAGGGAAACTCATTCACCTATCGGTTTCACAATTCCATTGCCTGCCCCTATCGGTTGAACAATTCCATTTCCTTCACCTCGTAAACTCGGTTTCACAATTCCATTTCCTTCACCTCGTAAACTCGATTTCACAATTCCATTTCCTGAACCTCTACAACTATCATTAGGTCAAGCTCCGGAACAGGAAGTCAAGACTATCGAAGAATCAATTCGACTTAACTATAAGTAAATCCGAAAGATTCCTTCAAACACTCTTGAACTCGGTCTCGCTGTTTCACCCCTCTACAACTATCATTAGGTCAAGCTCCGGAACAGGAAGTCAAGACTATCGAAGAATCAATTCGACTTAACTGTAAGTAAATCCGAAAGATTCCTTCAAACACTCTTGAACTCGGTCTCGCTCTTTCACCCCTCTCCCTTTCTTGTAAACTCATTCACCTATTGATTCAAAGACTGATCTTTCTCTTTTCTTTCACTCCGTAGTAATTCGTAACTCAAGACTAAACTAAAGCAAGACAAGATTCTCTGATCCTACTTCTTTAACTCCTTGTTACGTTATGAAGGAACTGTAAACAAATGAAAAGATGTTCGCTGCCTGTGCTCTTGACCCATAACTCAATCACTTGAGGATAACCTCGGTCTCTTTTCTTTCTTATCCTTTCTTTCACTCCTCTCCCTATAGGTAGAGCGGTTTCACTCCTTAGCAGCTTTGAAATGAAAGCCGAAACAAGAAAGAAGGAAATAGAATGACTAAATCTATGAAAAGATCTACTATTCTATGCTGTATAGGGAAACGGCTGTATAGATAGGGGAAACCCAAAGAGCTTGACTTTCAGATAGCTAACTAAGATAGCTCGGCAACTCCTCTTTCCGAAGAAGAGTGGCACCCCTTTCCCTATCGGTCTGTCTCGTGGCTTCACCCCTCGTAAACTAATTAAAGCTATTTTACGGTCTCATTGCTTCGAACTCTATGACCGGACCGTAACCTGAACCGTAGAGTGAATTCATGAAAGAAGAAACGAACTGTAAGTCAAGAAGAAGGTCAAGCTATTTTATTGCCTTCACTCCTTGCTTGTTCCGTGTTCGTTATTCTCAGAAAGATGAATGAGACAGAAGAGGACAGGACTATTACTTATTAACCTACCCCTGAGCTACTGAACCGGAAGGGAAGTCAAGACGAAAGAAAGATGAATGAGAGTTGCCCAGTCTTTGAATAAAAGGCAAGAAGGGAGACAAAGACAAAGAGAAAGACTAAGGATTCGTTATCCTTCACTCTGGCTCCTGCCCTTGTTGGTAAAGCCGCTGCTGCAGCTAATTCATTTACACTGTCCCTGAACTGTAAACAAAGACTCCTCACCTCATTATTCATCCTTCTCTTACGTACGGATTGAACTCCTTACCTTAGCAGCCAGACTCAACTCAAGAGGAAAAAGAAAGAAAGCTTAATGAGAGTGATTTCACAATTCCATTGCCTGAACCGGATTGAACTGTAAGAAAGATTTCTTCTTGTTTACGAACTGAACTCTGGAACCTCAACCTGAACTGATATTACCTGACCAAACACCTACTCGTTCAATCAAAGAGATAGTGAAACCGTAACCTTCAGTCAAGACTCTACTCCTACTTCTTGAACTGTAAACTCTGTCCTCAATCACCTTTACAGAAAGAGAATCAGATATTCCTTGTCCAGTGGAGTAAGTAAAGAAAAGAGATGAATGAGACTGAAGACTCAACGATTCATTCTTCGATTCCTGATTTGACGAGGTAAAGCATATTTATTCAGTAGCTCTTTGCTTTCCTGCCTGAAAGACGAAACAAATGAAAGAAAGATCAGCTCATGATCCTATCGTTGAACAAGTAAAGACGAAACTCCTTATGAATGAGACTAATTGAACTCCGTAACCTATATATAATCTTACAGTGAAAGAAGAAAGACTCAAGCAAGAAAGATTCTCATGAACCCAACCCCGTAAACTATCATTTATTTCTCCTTAACTACTGAAGGAACGACTCTATCTATTCCCTATTTTGTCTGTCATTTAACTCTTTTACATAGGCTGGATGAGAAGAAGATGAAAATCAGTCAGTTAAGAAGAAGGGAAAGTATATTCAATGAATTGACTCTCTCTCCCGTAACAGTAAGAAAAGAAGCAAGCGACTGAACCTGAACAACCGGATTTGACTCATGAACCTCGTAAACAGGGGTTTAACTATTCGAGAACTCGTTAAAGCTATTTTATTGGTCTCAACCCCTTATTCTGTTCCTATTCAATTCTTCACCTCTTCTTTATGGTCTCATTGGTTCGCCCATTCACCTTCACCTCTACACCCTTATCAGTAAGAAAAAGAGGAAGTGGTTGAGACGAGAGCTCATTCCCCTCTATTCCCTTCCCGGATTGAAGGAGGTAAAGCACTCTCTTTTCTTTCACTCTTTCGGTCAAGCTAGAAGAAGAAGAAGATATTCCTTTACAATTCTAAATCATCAGAAAAAGAGAAAGACAAGATTCATTCCCCGGGTAACCCATATGCCCTTGCCTTATTTATTGAGTTAGCAGCCTCCGGAACACTCAAAGACTCGGTAAACTAATGAATTGACTTGACTCTCTCTCCCTGATTGAACTGTTAAAGAAGACTAAGACTCTCGATTCCTTCTCCTACACCTTAGACGATATGGTATTACCGGATTGATTGAAGAGGTAAACTGGCCGATTCATTCTACTTCTCTTTCTCAGTTCTTTACCTGGACTATTTATTACTTACTTCTTTCAATAGATAGGCTGGATGAGAAGAGGGGCTTTCTCCTGAACCTTCTTGCTTGAACTTCGGCTCAATCACTCAATCACTTGTCCCTGAACACCTATTTATTGTTGAACTGTAAAAGAGAAATACTCAAGCTAGATGAATGATTACAGTTCGAGAAGAAATGAATGAGAGTGAAGACGAAACGAATCATGATTTACAGTAGAGTCAATTCATTAATTAGCTATTTCACCCCTTCCCTTCGCTACTTCCGGCCCCGATATGACCTTATTCCGATTCATGAGCTACTGAACGAACAGTGAACAAAGCCAAGCTCCGAAACCTATTTCTTTATTCATGAGACTGTAAAGACCAAGAATTAAGAAATTCTATCTTCTGTCTATTTTTAGGGATATTTAGGGCTATAGGTAATTGATTATTAAGGATGAGAATCAGGCAAGACAAGAAGAAATGAATTAGCAGCAAAGACTCAACCTCAAACCTGGACTATTCTTCAAACACTCTTTCTTTCACAAGGTAAAGCGGCTGGCTGATAAGAACCTTCCATTGCCTTTTCCTATTGATTCTGGATCTGATCCTTGATTGAACTGTAAACACTCTACTCAAGATTCATTAGCTGCTTGACAGGAGAGGACATTCATTCAATCTGGAACCAGAATCTCTACTCAATTACCTGACCTTACCCTATTTCCCTTAGTCATTCAATCCGGGAGAGTCAACAAAGAGCTATTTCACTTTACAGGAGAGGAAAGAGGAATGAGACTGAAGAGGACGGAAAGAAGAAATGAAGGAGTTCTAGTTAGCAGCAAAATAACTTTATATTATAGTCGCGAGTAAAGAAAAGAAAAAGAAAGACTCATGAGACTTAACTACTGAACTTGTCCCTTCTTGAACTCCGGCCGTAACCTATTCTTTCAATGACTGAGACTTTACAGGAAGGAAAGATTAAGACGACTGAACCGGAGCCTCTTCCTTTCTATTCCCCTCAGTTCGAGTGAGTTATTCTTGAACAAGGTTAGTGGTTGACACGAGAGCTCATTCACCTCTATTTCGTTATTCATTCAATCCTTCAAACAAAGACAGTAAACAAGGTCGCTTTGCTCCTTTCCTTTACATGAGAGGAAATGCAGTCAATCCGGAACAGGACAGGAGAGCTCCGGAACCTATTCAAACAATGAATGAAATCTGGGAGAGTAAACTCCTTATTCATTATTAGAGTGAAAGAAGGTGGAAGGACAGAAGATGCTTTAACCTATTTACCTGATGAATGAAGGAACTGTAAACTCCTAACCCGCCGATATGTATGCCCTGAGCTACTTCACGAACTTCACTCCAGAACAAAGAAAGAAGGGAGACTAAAGATCAAGCTCCTACTTCTTGAACGAGGTAAAGCATCATATTCTTTCCAATTCCTTCTTAACAGTAACAGCTCCGGAACCAAAGACGATATTCCCTTCCCGGATTGAACAGCTTGAACAGTAAACTCCGATCCTAAAAACAAACAACAAAGTACTACACACTCATTAATGACACATTACCCACAAAACTACTCCTTAAAACAAACACCAAAGTACTACACCACCAATCAATGCGAATCAATTGGCAAGAGGTCAACGATTACGTGAGTTGCTCAAACAATCCCAATCAGCCCCTCTCACGGTAGACGAACAGATAATGACTATTTATACCGGAACGAATGGTTATCTTGATTCATTAGAAATTGAACAAGTAAGCCCTGAAGCGGAAGCCCTTTTGAAAGAAGCTATTCAGGAACAGATGGAACGTTTTCTACTTCAAGACCAAGTATAAAAGAAAACAAGTAAAGTATAAATAAATTTTATAACTTGAAAATGGTATAATTTAAACATGCAATAATTTCATTCTTTTCATTTATTAGAGGAGAGCAGCTTCGCACCTTTCCTCTTCGTCATCAGATTCCTTAAACCTTTTCCTCGGCCGGCTTCTTTCTCCTAACCCTTCCCCTCGTCCGGCTTCTTGATCTGATCCTTGATTGAGCTCTTTCACCTTTACAACAGTAGGTAAAGCATATTCAGGGAGGGAGGGAGGATGATTCTTGAACGAACGGTAAACACTAAACTCCTTATGAATTGAATGAGAGTGAACTACTGAACCGTTACAAGAGAGGAAAGAGGAAAAAAAGCTTAATGAGAGAGTTAGATACCTTTCTCAAAGAAAAGAATAAGAAGCAGGCAGGTAAAGAAAGAAGAAACCGAAAACCACTATCCGAGTTTACTGTTAAAGAAGAAATGAAGGAGTTAGCAGCTTGCCGAAACCTCTATGCCTTGAGCTATTGAACCTGAACCTATCTATCGATCTTACTACTTGGTTCTTTCTCCTGGCTTCTCTCCTGAACCGGACGGAACCCCATTTACCTTATTCTCCTACTGATTGAACTCTTGAACCTTTACAGTCGGTAAAGCATATTCCTTCTTGAACAGTAAAGACAGACTCAACTCAATGAGACTGAACTACTGAACCTCTAAACTATCAGCTTCTATACGGAACTACTGAACCTGACCCGTAACAAGAAGGGAGAGTCAATATGAAGACGCTTAACTCCTTTATAGTTCTAGAATCAAAGGAAAGAGATTCATTCGAGTGATTGAACTAGGCCAAGCTCATTCGCCTCGTAACCAACCCCGGTCTCACAGCTTCGCTCTTTCTCCTGAACCAGATTAAACTCCTTAACTTAACCTCCCCAACAAGGGAAAGCTATTCTGAACAATTCTTGTCTCGTTGCTGTGCTCAATCACCTATTCTTGACCAGCTCTTGATCCTCTCCCTTCTTGTCCCTATTTCTTCTTTCACTCGGGTTTCCCTATGTCTTTGATTGAACGACTAAATAGATAGGTAGGTCTTTCTTTGTTTCTTTAAGTCAGGGGTTTAAGGAAAGAGGAATTCGATAGAAGAGGACAGAACTATTACTGATTAACCTGATTTCAGCTATTTCTTCTTTCACAACCATAAACACTAAACTCCTTATTCTCATGAGAGTGAACTGTAAGGCGAAACTCAAGATTCATTTGCCTGTGACCCTCTAATTCCCGTCAGTGATTGTGAACTGGAAGGAAAGACTCAAGCTCCTATTTCAATCTTTATCCGGAACCGATATGACCCTCAGTTCTTGTTCCTTTACTCGACTGTAAACAAGGGTTGAACTATCTATTCTTTCACTAGGTAAAGCAGCTGGATGAGAAAGAAGAAGGGAGTAGGTTGGTTGGCAAAAGAAGACTCAACAAGAATGAGAGTTTACTCCTACACCTTTTCCTTCAAACACAAGGTAAATAGAATGAATAGGTCTTTCTTTGGTTCTTGATCCAATTCCTCTACTTCTCTCCGGAACAGGGCATATGGTCGGTCTCTCTTTGCATTTCTCTTTCCTCTCACTGATTCAACAAGGGTTTAACTACTTCCCCTGAACCTGAAAAGACTGTAAACAAATCAATCAAAGCTTCACACAATTCCATTCCCTGAGCTCAATCAAATCACCTTTACAGAAACGGAATCAATGAATTAGCTACTGTAGAGTCAAGATAAAGATAAGAGATAGAAAGAAGGGAGTCAAGACAAAGACTCTTTCTGAATTAGACTGATCCTACTGATTGATTGAACTAGGCTGAACTCCGGCTCCTTCACCTCGTAAACTCGGTTTCACAGCTTCGCTCCTGAACCTCGTAAACTATTGGTCGAGCGTCTTCGATCCTACACCTATTTATTTCGGAACAGTAAACACTCAATCAACTCCTTATGAATTAGCCGCTTTACTGTCAAGTTACTTACTCCTTCCCCTTTGACTAAACTCCTTATGAATGAGAGTAGAGTGAACCGGAAGTCAAGACTCAAGCAAGAGAAACCCTCTCCTCCCTTTTCTCGTCGAGCATCTTCGACCCTTCCCCGGAACGAAAGAAAGAGAAGCGACTGAACCCGAACCACCCATTTATTCTATATCCTTATCCTACGGATTTCACTCCTCTCCCTACAGGTCTCGCGGTTTCACTCCTCTCCCGTAAGGTCGAGCGGTTTCACTCCTTAGCTGCTTTTCCAGACTCAACCTCAACCCTTCGCCCCTTCCCCTGAACCTGATTGAACTGTAAACAAAGACGAAGACAGAGTTGTAAGTGTTTGAAGGAAATGGAATTGCTTTACCGACAGGTTTAGGAAATGGAATTGTTCAACCAATATAATGGGTGAATGGAGAGTCAAAGTCAGAAGACTCATACAGAGTGCAAGAAAAAGATTTGATTAGCTGATGAACCGTAACCTGAAGTCAAGAAAGAGCAGCGAATGATTCACTTCGCTCCTTATACGATATATATGCCTTGAGCTACTTCCTTCACTCAGGAACCTGTCCCACTCGGTAAACTCCTTTACTCCTGAACCTGAGCTACTGAATGAAACCCTTCCCCTCGGCCGGCTTCTTTCTCCTGCGCCTGAACGAGAACTCCCAGATGGAACAAGGTAAGTAAAGAGCTCCTTCACCCATTTATTCAAAAAAGACAAGGTAAAGCTGCTTCGCTCCCTCACCTCGTAAACTCGGTTTCACAATTTCATTTCCTGAACCTCCTCTTAAGGTTTCACAATTTCATTTCCTGCCCCTGTCGGTCTCACTCGCTCCTTATACTCTATTGCTTTACAGTCGGGAGAGTAAGTAAATCAAAGACAAAGACTCCTGATCCTCCTTCTCCTACTGATTTCACTCATTCAACTTCTTTCCCTCGGTTCTATTCTAAATGGGTAAGCTGGATGAGAAGCTCCGGACCCTTTACAGGAGAGGAGTAAAAGAGAAAGCCGAAAGCAAGACAGACAAGAAAGAAGAATGAAACTTTACTACAGTTATAGGGAGAATGAAATGAAAGATGAATGATCATGTAAAGACCATTTCTTATTTAGTTGATACTAGACCACTGGTTTCATTTTTTAGGTAATGAGTTCGAAAAGACGAAATGAAACATTCTAGATCCAGAACAGTCAGTAAAGACGAAACAAGAATGATCCTTGCACTCCGAAACAGGAACAAAGAAAGAAGGGAGGAAGTGTTTCAAGTCAAGACTCAATAGGGAGACTAAAGATCAAGCTCCTATTGATTGAACTCCTGTAAAGACCATTTCTGATTTTTTCTATCCTCTCCCTATTTTTTAGGGATGTTTTCCCTGATTTCACTCTTTTTTTTACTCTACCGGAACTGTAAAAGAAGAAGAAACCGAAAAAGAGCTACTGAACCTATCGGTCTCGTTGCTGCGCTCCTCTTTCTTTATTCAAACCCAAGGTAAACTCATGAACTACTTCACCAACCAGATTGAACTGTAAGAAAAGGGATGAATTCGACTTAACTACTGACCTCTCACCTCTACAACTCGGTTTCATTTTCCAATTTCATTGCCTTCCCCTCTCCCTCTCGGTCGAGCTGTTTCACCCCTCTACAACTCGTTCTCATGGCTGTACCCCGGAACCTTTATGCCCTGATTCATTCAATCCGGAACAGGAAGTCAAGAAGAAGGTCAAGCTGCGGAACCGTAGACTCAAGGAAAGAGAGTTGTAAGTGTTTTCAGGGAGAGGAAAGATCAAGCTCGTACTGATTGAACTAGGCTGAACTCCTTTCCCTGTCGGTCTCGCAGCTTCGCTTATTCGCCTCGTAAACTCGGTCTCACAGCTTTCGCTCCTTCACCTCCCCTTAAGGTAAAGCTGCTTCGCTCCTGAACCTACTTACTCCTATTAATGAGAGTGAACTACTGAAGAGAGTGAACTACTGAAAGGATGTTCGCTTCGCTCCCGAACTATTCTTGTGAGTTATTCTTTCACTCGGTAAATAGAATAGGTCTTTGATTGAACGAGGAGGTCTGTTTGCTCCTCTCTGTCTTAGCCTTTCCGGAACTGTAAACAAAGACTGAAGCGAGACAAGATTCATTCTCCTCCTTAACTACTCAAATTCAACATTAATGAGACTTAACCGGACTTTATTATTCCCTGACCGGAAGGAGGTAAAGCAATTCTATTTCCTTAACCTCTCCAACTCGGTAAAGCAATTCCATTTCAGCTACTTCTCCTTTACCGGTGTTTGAAAGAGTAAATTCATTATAGCAGCTTCTTTGAAAGATGAAAGAAGAATGAGAGTTTACTACTGCCCCGATATTCCCTTTTCCTTCTTTCATTCGGTAAACAGGAGGGAGGATTCCTCTCCCTCTCGGTCTCTCTCATTGCTCTGCTCCTTCCCCTCTCCCTTCCGGTCGAGCACTTCACTCATTCACCTCTGCCTTCACTGTAAAAGAGCAATACTCCTTCCTTATTCATGAGACTGAACTACTGAAAGGATGTTCGCTTCGCGCCCTCTGGAGCCTTTGACGATATTCCCTATTTTTTAGGCCATTTATTGAACTCGGGTTGGTTGAACTATTCTTGATCTTGACCCTTCAAACACGAACAGTAAACAAAGCCGAAAGAAGAATGAGCGTGAACAGGAACCTTCTTTCACGGATCTTTCTCCTTACTTAATGAGAGTGAACTCCGGAACCTATACTGAAGCTGAACCTTCTTGACCGAGGTAGGAAGGAAAGACTCTCTCCTCCCTGATTTCACTCTTTTACGAGGTAACATAGAATGGAAAGATTAATTCGAGTGAAGACGAAACAAGAAGAAATGAATTAACAGCTTTGAAAGACTAAACTCCTTAACCTTTATTTCTTTAGCTACTTCCTGAATCTATCCAACTCGTCTTCTTCCTTCACCGTAACCGGAAGTCAAGACTCTACATTCATTATCTATCTTGAACTCCGAAATAGTAAGAAAAGAAGCAAGCTCCTTCCCCTGAACCGGAACTACTTGATTGATGGAACGGTAAACTAAGAAAATGAATGAGACAGATTGAACTCGGTAAAGCTATTTGATTTATGGTCTCGTTGCTTTGCTCCTCTCCTGCCTATAAGAAAGATGAATGAGACTGAACTACTGAATTAGCTGACCTTCACCTATGTTACCGAGAAAAAGAGATAGTCAAGGGAGAGGAAATTCCTTGCAGCTCATGAACCTATCCTGACGAGGAAAGAAAAGAAAAGAGAATTGATTTGATTGCTTGAAAAAGAAAATGAAAGATTAATGAGGGGAGAAGAATGAGAATGAAACATTCATTGGACTGAACTCTTTTACCTTTCTAAAGAATAAGGAGACTGACTCAACCTCCTTTTCCTGAACCGGAACCAGGCTGAGCTCGGCCGCTGCAGCTAATTAATTTACCCTCCCTGAACGGTAAACAAAGCCGAAACGAAAGATGAATGAGAGTGAACTGTCAGACTCATTATCCTGATCCTACTGATTGAACTCATGAGACTTCCCTGAGCTACTTCCTTCACGTCTATTCCCTGAACCTATTTGAACCGTAATAAAAGAAGACTCAACTCAAGCAAGATGAATTCATTCGACTTAACCCCTTGTTCCGTGTTCATTATTCAACCACTTACAACTAACAAAATGAAAGAGAAGGGGCTGAACCTTATACTCTATTATTACCTGATGAGGGTAAACGGGCCGAGAATTAGCTGCTTGACAGTCGAGCTACTTACTCATGAACCTCTCCAACAAGGGAAACACTATTCAAACACTCGGTAAAGCATATTCAGTAGCTCTCTTTTCTTGACCCTATTATGCCTATGGATTCTTTCTTTTCTCCTGTCTTCACCTTTTCCTGATTGAACTAGGTAAGTAAAGCATATGAAATTCATTCGTTTTCTTTTCTTTCACTGTAACCTCATGAACCGGATTGGATTGAACTCTTTCACTAGGTAAAGCAGCTGGCTGAGATTCCCTTATTTTATTGTATTGGTCTCGTTGCTCTGCTCCTTCGCCTATCGGTCTCATTGCAGAGCTCCTTTTCCTATTTATGATTGAACTGTAACCTCGTTCTCTTTTCTATCTTCTCCTTCACTCTGGGAACTCTCCCTGCCTGACCAGTAACCAAGGGCAAGCCGAAACTCCTTATTCGTTAGACTTACCCGATATGACCTTCAAACACTCTGAGACTCTCCTGTCAAGAAGAAAGCAAGAGTTGTAGAACTGAACTCCGGTCCTACACCTATCGGTCTCATGGCCCTTGCTTAACTTAACTCCTTGTGCTGTGCGGTTATTTATTGTGAGTTATTCTTTCACAGTAAAGAAGGGAAATAGGAAGGTTGGATGATCCGCTCCCGAACCGATATGACCTTCTTCCTTCCTTCCCGGATTGAACTGTAAACTAAGCCGAAAGAGAGTGACGGAATGGAACTCATTCACTTGTTCACCTCTCCCTATTAAATTATTTCCCGAGGTAAAGCCGCTGCAGCTAATTCATTTACTCGACTGTAAACAAGGGAAAGCCTCTACTCCTTTATTCATTCTCGTTAACAGGACTATTACTGATTAACCTGAACCTAATTGAACTCATTCCCCTATTCTATGTGGTCTCATTGCTTTGCTCCTTGCCCTGCCCTATTTATATTTATTTAAAACACTCTTTCAAAAGCTGGTTGGTTACCTCAATCACTTCTGACCCTTCAGCTTCCGATTCATTCTCTACTGCCTGGCTTCTTTGACTCCTATCCCTATGTTATGTATTCTTCTAATGGACTTGACTCTCTTGTAAACTAAACTCATTAACCTTTTCCTGATTGATTGAACTCTTTGCTTGCCTTGCCTCGTTCTCGCATATTCTATTCGTTATCCTTCACTCTTACACCTTTCTTTATCAAGGAGAGAGCTGCATTCTCCTTGCACTCCGTACCTAACCTATTGATATGAACCAAGAGACATCATTCATACAATATACTTCAATGAAGATGTGAAGAAAATGTTGTCAAAATTATCAAAAGAGGTTGCAATTCATGTCACATTGAAGACGAATGAAGTTTGATGGTTATAAATTTTGGGTGGGTTACAATTTAGAGTAATTTAGAGTTATTGTATTTTAAGACATTTTATTTATTTTAGGTTACATTTACATAATGGCTAATTATGGCCATTAAGTATGAATGTTACAACTTTTGGAATGCCTTTAATAGTTTTATTTTGAGGCTATATAAAACCATGTATGTTGTATTTGTAAGGAAGACTTGGAAAATATAGAAAGAAGCATTTGTGCTTTTCTTTAGCCAATGACTAAGTTTCTTTGCAATTCTATGTAGTTTAGATTGCATGTAGAATCATTCAAGCTAGACATGATCAATCTTGCTTGTGGAGTGATTCGAATCTCAATCAAGTGTTTGAGATATTTGATCAACAAGAATCATTCAAGCTAGACATGATCGATCTCGCTTGTGGAGTGATTCGAATCTCAATCAAGTGTTCTTGTCTTGAGATATTCGATCAACAAGGTAATCCGAATCTTATTCCCCTTGTAGTTGATTCCTTATCTTATCATTTGGTATCAGAGCTTCAGGCTCAAGATCGGATATATGTTTCCTTTGCATTTTTTTTTTCAATTTGATTTTTATTTACTTTCATGTTTTTAGATTTTAATCGACCTAGAGTTCAAAATTCAATCTTTGCTCTATTCAAAATTTTGAGAGGTGAGATTGAGAGCTTCATTTGTGTAAATGAGTGCAAACAGAGTGGCCTAAAAAAAATCCTTGAGTGTATACACATGAGAGATTGTTGTGAGGGCCTTTGTATTTTCATATCT
This sequence comes from Cucurbita pepo subsp. pepo, assembly GCF_057944985.1. Classification (NCBI taxonomy): domain Eukaryota; kingdom Viridiplantae; phylum Streptophyta; class Magnoliopsida; order Cucurbitales; family Cucurbitaceae; genus Cucurbita; species Cucurbita pepo. The sequence goes on along the minus strand of NC_141815.1, from coordinate 3,429,551 downwards.
TATGTTTTGCAACAAAGTTTCACAAATAGATTCGAGGACGAATCCTCTTGAAGAAGTGGAGAATGATATGAACCAAGAGACATCATTCATACAATATACTTCAATGAAGATGTGAAGAAAATGTTGTCAAAATTATCAAAAGAGGTTGCAATTCATGTCACATTGAAGACGAATGAAGTTTGATGGTTATAAATTTTGGGTGGGTTACAATTTAGAGTAATTTAGAGTTATTGTATTTTAAGACATTTTATTTATTTTAGGTTACATTTACATAATGGCTAATTATGGCCATTAAGTATGAATGTTACAACTTTTGGAATGCCTTTAATAGTTTTATTTTGAGGCTATATAAAACCATGTATGTTGTATTTGTAAGGAAGACTTGGAAAATATAGAAAGAAGCATTTGTGCTTTTCTTTAGCCAATGGCTAAGTTTCTTTGCAATTCTATGTAGTTTAGATTGCATGTAGAATCATTCAAGCTAGACATGATCAATCTTGCTTGTGGAGTGATTCGAATCTCAATCAAGTGTTTGAGATATTTGATCAACAAGAATCATTCAAGCTAGACATGATCGATCTCGCTTGTGGAGTGATTCGAATCTCAATCAAGTGTTCTTGTCTTGAGATATTCGATCAACAAGGTAATCCGAATCTTATTCCCCTTGTAGTTGATTCCTTATCTTATCACCTATCCTATCCTATCCTAATAGCCTTTACTGTTCGAAAGCCTAAAGATGAAACTGAACGAACTCCGGCTGCTGCTGCTGCTCAATCACGTATCTACTCCTTTATCTTTCTTCTCCTTGACTGTTTGTTCTAGAAGAGAAGGTAGAGTCAAGACGAAACTCAGGATTCCTGAACTACTGAACGATGGACTATCCTATCCGAGTTGTAAGTCTTTGTTTGAAGGGAGACTCTCTCTCAAGCTCCTACTTCTTTCACTGTAAACTCCTTCCCCTCCCCTTAAGGTAAAGCTGCTTCGCTCCTTCGCCCTCCGGGTCTCACAGCTTCGCTCCTTCCCCGATATTACCTTCCCTTGCCGAGCTAGCTTTGTTTAATTCCCTTATTTCCAGAGGTAAGTAAATGGGTTGGTTCAGTAGCATCTTCATTACCTCTCTCTTTTACAGTTCAATCAGGGAGAGAGAGTCGAAGTCAGAAAAGAAAGAATGTATTTGTTTGTCTCGAGCTTCAAACACGAGGTAAAGCAGCTGAGATTACCTTCTTTTACTGGAGTTGAACTATGAACAGGGGAAAGCATATTCTTGATCCTGAACCGGAACCTATTGATTGAACTGTCAGGAAAGAAAAGAGAATTGATTGAACGAGAGGGTTGAACTATTCTTGATCTGATCCTTGGATTGCTTGCTTAAACTCTTTGACTCTGTCTGAGTCTTCTTCCTTTGTGTTTGACTCTCCCGTCACTGTAAGTAAAAGATCAATACTCTCGATGATTTATCCTGAACTACTTCACGAACCTTCTTTCACTGTTCTTTCTAGGTTAGTTACTTACTTCTGTCCTATCCAACTGGGTCTCTTCTCTTTCCTTTGATTCAGCTGTAAAGACGAAACCATCATTCTCCTTCACTCCTCTCCCTACCTATTGGTTTCACAAGACAAGCACTAAGTTTAAGTCAGTTCTTCCCCTTAACCTCTCCTCCCTTCTTTCACAGTAAAGTCAACTCTGGAAAGCAGCTGGCTTCTCTCTCTCCTGAACCGATATTCTCTTCTTTCTGTAGGTCTGTTCACTCCTTCCCCTGTCCGAGCATATGAAATCCTTCTTTCACGAAGTAAATAGGCTGGCTTCTCTCCTGCACCTATTTATTCAGGAACTTATCTTTCTCCTTTCTTGCTTTCACTCTTGAACAGTAACTACTCCTTATTCATTCTTGATCTGATCCTGAACTACTAAATTGGAACCGGAAGCAATATTACCATCAGTTATTGCATTAAGGAAGTCAAGCCGAAAGATGCATTCTCCTGATCCTCCTGAACCTTCTTTAACTGTGACGTACCATAAATGAATTTCTGTTATCCTATCCCTATATTTTTGGGTGAAAAACGAAACTAAAGAAGCATGATCTCTCCGACACTCCTTCCCCTATTTCTTCTTTTCCTCGGTAAGCTGGATGAGAGAGAATCAGGTAAAGCGACTGAACCAACCACCTATTTATTCTTTCAATTCATTGAATCCGGAAGAGTAAGTCAAGAAAGATCAGCTCTAGAACCGTAACCTTATACTCAATGACCTTCGCCCCTTCCCCTATTTATTCTTGAACAGTAAGGGAAACTGGAGTATCCGCGACTGAACCTATCCTTTCTTCATTTACGGGAGAGTGAGTAAGTCAATCAAAGACTCCTTATTCGTTAGACTGAACGGAAAGGGGAAACAGATTCGCTCATGAACCTCTCCCTTCTTGAACTGTAAAGGAGAGTCCATTTATTAGCTTACCTATTTAATTTACCTTATTAACCAACGGAACCTCGGCTGCTTCTTTCGTCTCCCTTCTTTCTTGAACAGGAAAGTGGTGAAGTAGCTCTTTTCTTTCACTGGGTTGGGTCTGTCTCTTCTCTTTTCTTTCAGGAGGTAATGCGGGAAGTCAAGACTTACTCCTTATTCATTCTCCTCAACCTTAAACTAAACCTTTGACTGATGGAACTCAAAGACAAGGTAAAGCTGCTTCGCTCAATCACCTTTCTAGTCGAGAGAAAGAAAGATCACAACCACGAAACAGCTTCGCTCCTGGACTATTTATTACTTCTTCACCTTCAAACACTCGCTAAATAGGTTCAGTAGGTAATGTGAATGTACTCTCCCTGATTTCACTGTAAAAGAAGATGAGAATCATAAGACAGATTAATTCAATTCCCCTGAATCTCTATTCCTTTCACTCGGTAAATGGGCTTCGCTACTTCTCTTTTTCTTCTCTTTCTCATTCACTTGTTGGTTTCCCAATTCCATTGCCTTATTCTGTTTCGGAAGGTTTAAGGAAAGATTAATATTCGACTCGTTCACCTCTCTTTTCTTTTTCTCGGTAAATAGGCTTAAACAAACAAATAGAATTTACAGGAGAGTGTCAAATAGATAGCTTGAGCTCGGTGAATAAGAAGAAATCCTTCCCCTTATACGATATTACCAGATTGAACAGAAAAAGTGGATGAGAGTCAGAAAAGAAGAATTGGGGGAGAGCGGGGGATTCATCCAACTTAACTTCTCCCCGGAACCTTATATTCTATGACCCGCCTGAGCTACTGAACCTTTACAGGAAACAAAAGAATAAGAGATAGTTGAACCTGCCCCTGCCCCCTTGACTCGGCTGAGCTACTGAACCTGCCCCCCTTATACGATTTCTTCTTTAACTGATCTTGATCCTTTCTTGAATTGTAACCTCATTAACCTCTTCCCTATTTATTTATTCTTTCATTGAACTAGGTAAAGCCGAAAGAGAAAACCTGAACCTCGTAACCGCGGTAAAGCGGCTTCGCCCCTGCCCCTCGTCTCCGCTCCTTTTCCTATTGATTCTTGAACTGTAACCTCTTTCTCTTTCTCTTTTCTTTCCGATTCGTCATCCAATTCCTATCCTATTTCTTCTTTCTCCTGGGCTATTACTGATTAACCTGATTTCCCTCTTTCATTTCACAAGGTCAAGCTATTTTCCGGTCTCTTCTCCTTTCACTCTTTTCTTCTCCTGTCAAGAAGCAAGCAAGAGTTTCCGAACTTCACTCCGGTCCTACACCTATCGGTCTCATGGCTTCGCTTCCTGTTCCATTATTGTCCCTATTTATGAATGAACTGTAAAGAAGGTAAATAGGCTGGCTTGGCTGGATGATCCGCTCCCGAACCTCTATGACTTTCTTCCTTCCCGGATTGAACTGTAAACACTCCTTCCGAAAGCAAGATTAATTCTTTCACTTTCTTTCTCCTGCTCCTGAACCTGTCCCTTCTTTCTTTAACTGTAAAACTCCTGCCCCTGATTTCACTCTTTGACTCTCTTCCTGTAAACAAGGGTTGAACTATTCAAAGACTCAGTCTCGGTAAAGCAGCTAATGATCAAACTCTCCTGCCTGCCTGTAAGTAAGTAAGAAAGAAGGATGCATTCTCAATCACTACTGAACCGGAACGAACCTACCTTAGAAATTCTCCTTAACTACTGAACCTATTGATTTCTTCTTCTCCTTAACTCCTTGTACAGTTATGGTTTGTTATTCAAACACAGTAAACTCTGGCTGGAAAGGGTATTCATTCAATGAATTTCCTCTCCCTTCTTTCACAGTAAAGGGGAGTCCATTCATTAGCAGCTTTCTTTACCTATTTCTCTTCTCTTCTTTAACCGGATATGAAATGCTTCACCCTCAAACACTCTTTTACTCGACTGCCTCAAGGTAAAGCCGAAAGATGAGATAGAGTTTACGAACCTCACTCCTCTCCCTATAGGTCTCGCTGTTGAACGAGTTCGCCTCGTAACCTCGGGCTCACCGCTTTCGCTCCTCTCACTTTGGTCGAGCTATTGAACTCCTTTCCCTGTCGGTCTCGCAGCTTCGCTTATTCGCCTCGTAAACTCGGTCTCACAATTCCGACACCTCTCCCTCTTGGTCGAGTTGCTTTCGCTCCTTCCCCTCTCCCTTCCTTATTGAATGAACTGGTTGGGTTTGAATCACTATTCTTGATCTGATCCTTTCTTTCACTCTTTGGCTGACTCGGAGGTAAAGCATATGAAATCCTTCTTTCACTAGCTGGGGTTGAATCACTACTATTCTTGATCTGATCCTTTTTTTCACTTTGTTACGATATTCCCTTATTGTTTGTGAGTTATTCTTGAACGAACTCTTTTACTCATTCTCCCTGAACAGTAACTAACCAAGCCAAGGGAAAGAGGGATTTGCTCATTCACCTGAACCGGAACAAAGAAGGGAGAGGAAAGAGACTGACCTACTGAACCTGAACCAACCACACCCGCTAGAGTAGAGACTGAAAGAAAGAAGGTAGACGAAAGAAGAATGAGACTTTCCAGTGATAGGGGGAATCAATTCCGATTCAATCCTTCTGCTCTCCTTTACTGTGTTAGAAGGGAGAGTCAATTCCTTGCAGCTCCTTCACCTTTTCCTGATGTAACTGGGGTTTCACTATTCTTGATCTTATCCCCTTTCTTTTCTTTTACTCACTCTCCTGTAAGCAAGATTCATTCTCTTTTTTAACTCCTTGTGTTGTGCAGTTCAGTTCTTGTAAGTTATTCTCAGGAAAGGAAGTTCTTGTTCTGTTCACCTGTCCCTATTTCTTCTTTTACTCGTTGTTAAAGCAGCTGTATGATCTGCTCCTCCTTCAATCCTTCTTTCACGGTAAACTACTGAACCTATTTCTTTCTTCTTTCATTCGGTAAAGAAAGCAGCTTCGATCAATAACTACTTCCCCTCTATTTTCCCTGAACTACTGAACCTTCTGGAACTATAAGAATCAGGTCAAGCTCAATCACCTGTCCTTTCCCATCGAGCAGCTACTTACTCTACTCCTACTGAACCTGGGCTTCTTTCGTCTGTCTCCCTTCTTGAACTGTAAAGTGGCTTCGGCTTCTCTCCTTCGCCTTGACAATGTATAAATAGAAAGAAAAAGAGCAATACTTCTTATTCCTTCTACTGAACCTATTCTGTAAACTCGGTCTCACCTCACTGCTTCGCTCTGTCTTAGCCTTTCTTTGCTTTCTTTCTCTTCTCCGTAACCTGATTGAACTTCTCTTTCTCCTTTCTTGAACGAGGTAAACTCAATCACTACTGAACCTGTAAAGACCAGAAAGAAAAGATTTTGTATCCCATATAACTGTAAAAGATTCAAATCGGTTTTTCCCTAAGGAAAGCTGCTTCAAGCTAATTTATTCTATCCCCATATAACTGTCAAAGTTCGTAAGAGGTTTTTCCCTCGATAAAGCTTTTGAAAGAAAAGATTTTCTATCCCCATATAACTGTAAAACATTAAAAGAGGTTTTTCTCTAATAGCAGCATAGGAAATCAAATATTTTCTATCCCCATATAACTGTAAAACATTAAAAGATTTTCCCCTAATAGCTGGAGCTGAAAGAAAAGAAATTCTATCCCCCCCCCCCCCCCCCCCCCGTATTTTGAGGGATAAAAGAGTCTATTTGACCTGTAAAAGAGTTCCAAATCGGCTAAATGGGACGGATTTCACCCTTTTGAGTGTTAGGACCATTAATGAATTTTGTCTATCCCCTGTCTATTTTTTGGGATCAAATCTAGTAAAGGTAATTAATTATTAAGTCAATCCTATCGAAGAATCAATTCGACTTAACTGTAAGGAAAGACGAAAGATTCCTTCTATCTTTACCCTATTTTTGGGGATAAAAGAGAGTCAAGGTAATTACGTATTAAGTCAATCCTCTCGATTCATGAGACGAAAAAGAAAGATCTGCTCCTTCCCCTCGTAACCAAGTCAAGGGTTTAACTATTCTTTCACTCTGTCTTCGCTCCTGCCCCTTAAGCTCTCCCTATTTTTGAGTTCATTGAACTAGGGTTTCACTATTCTTGAACAAGGTAACATAGGTGTTTTATTCTTTCTCTGATCTTGATCCTCTCCCTACTTACTCTTGAACCGGAACCTGATTTTTCTCCTTCACCTATTCTAAAAGATTAATGAGACAGAACTACTCTACTGAACCTGAACCTTGTAAACAAGTCAAGACGAAAGATGAATGATCTGTCACTCCTTGTGCAGTTATGGTTCATTATTCACTATTCGAGAACTCGGGAAAGCATATGAAATCTTGATTGACCTCTTCCTCTTTTACTCTCCTGTAACCAAAGACTGACCGAAAGATGGGTGCATTATCCTTGACTCCTCTCTCTCCCTATGGGCCTCACAGCTTGCTTCGCTCCTTCCGCCCTATTCCCTTCCCGGCCGGATTGAATAGTAACTAAGGGAAAGCATATTCAGTAGCTCTTTTCTTTCACCTATTGATTTCTTCTTGACGAGTAAACTCCTGTCCCTTCTTTCACTCCTCTCCCTATTTTTGAGGCTATTTCCCTCAGGTTGAACTATTCTTTCATTGAACTAGGTAAAGCCGCTTCTCCTACTGATTGAATGGACTCTCCCCCTTCACCTCCCCTGTCGGTTTCACAGCTTTGCTCCTGCCCCTCTCCCTCTCGGTCGAGCTCTTTCACCCCTCGTAAACTCGGTTTCACAATTGCATTGCATGAACCTTGACTTTAATTCTAATTCGACTGAACAGGAAGAGGAAGGAAAGAATCAACCTCAAACCTTTGACTGATGGAACAAGGTAAGTAAAGCGGCAGAATGATAAGAACCTGAACCTGAAGAGAATGCAAGAATCAGAATCAGATATTCCAGTCTATCTCGTAAATTCATTCAATCCCTTCCCTGAACCTATTTACCTTATTGATTAACCTGACCTTCACCTTTCTTTCTTTGACTCTATTCTCTGAACCTCGCTCCTTCACCTCGTAAACTATAAGTCTCGCTGCTTGGGCCCTTCCCCTCGTAAACTATCAGTCTGCTTCGTTCCTTGCTTGAGAACCGCTCACCCCTTCCCTTCACAGGAAAGGCCTTATGCTACCCCACCTCAACCAAGCAGTGGGTGCCCATCACCATGGCAGGTAAGCCTAGCGTAACGGCTATCCCATACTTTTCTAGGCCCATTCCATTGAGGCTTGATGATCTTTGCATCAATACCCTTCCCTTGTGCTACAGCCAGGTCAATACCACCGAGAAAATTCTCATTCGCAGCCTCTCAACCAACCTGTTGGGATTCAGCCTGCTTTTTCGAAGCCATCCTTTTCTTTTATATTATATCTCCTACAGACCCAACCTGTTGAAGAAAATCTTCCTGCCCTGATCTCTATCTATTATGGAACTTCTGTCCCCTTCACAAGTCCGGGTGCCAAAGAAAGGCTAGGACAAGGGAGCGCTCCTAATTCTATTTCACCTGACTGAGTGAGGCAAGGGTGGGCTGTCTATTTTCTCCCCAACTAATTACCTGAATTCAGTAAGGATTTTGACCGCTATCCCCATACTCGACCCCTGCATGTGGAGTCCTTAGTCGACCACTACCAAATAAAGAGGATCGTCGATCGAGAAACTGGTGCAGGATTTCATATTTGCATATTGAGTACAGCCAGGCAGTTGAATTTGGCCCCTTCAAGGTTTGCTCCTCACTACAGCTGCTTGTGCAAAGGTATAGTAGTTCTACTGAATCTCTAAGTGGGACTCCTTCCTTGTTCGGTCAACTCTATTCCATGTAGCGTATATACTACAATCGAAAATGTTGGTAAAATGCCCTTGGATCCACGCCAACTTGGTTGTGGCATCCTCATATCATATCATTAGTTTCCCATGAACGGATGATGTCTCTACCTTGATAGCGCCCCCGTCAACCCAAGCTTCATTCGACGTTCAGTCCCTTCTCCTCGATCCTGTATTGATCCACGACCATTCTTGGTATCCTTTTTCTTTGGTGGATATCCCACATGAAATTCGCAATGAGGGTTCCTCGACTGCGTTGATATTTTATCAAAGGGTGGGCTTGGTGCTCAACTTCTTCGATTAGGTTACCCCCCGGGGCTTGGTTTAGCTGAGGATGGTATTTGCTCCCCGATGAGTCTCCCTAATTAGGCACCTTTGGTCTAGGCTTTCTTTGCCCCCAAAGTCCACTTTGAATTGAGAACGTCCCACTATTCATAGACTGAACACAAGTTCCACTGGGTAAACCCCCTCGCTACACAAGTCGGGTCGCCAAAGGGTGATTCAGGCTGACAAGCACGATTGCCCGGAACTGGAGTCTTGGATTTAGCAGTTCCATGGCTGCATATTCAGTCGAGCACATGTGACTGAGTCGCCCGTACCTGAGCTCGAGAAAGATTCTTTATACTAACCGGCTTCAACTTCACCCGTCACTCGTCTCGTGTAGTGTAGTGTAGCAAGACTACAAGTCAAGTCTCAGCAAGGAAGATTTTGGGCCCCAACGACAAAGGAACGGGCATTTTCGGGGACTAGCCCGCTTCCCATTACTCGACGAGGGAAATTCCTCGCACATAATTAAGGGAGCCATTGAAAGGTGACTGAAACACCAGAAACTAAGACTACCCGAGCTAATAATAGAGGCAAGAACACTTTCCGGCCAAGTCCCATTAATTGATCATAACGATATCGTCGAAATGCTGCTAAATCTTTTCGAAGTGAGAGAAGGAGGGAGGGAAGGCGCGCTACAACTAACAGAACAGCCAACGAAAAAAGGCTAGCTAGTACAAGACAAGGTGCTGCTCGCTTTCTCTCAGCCACAAGTGGCTTATTTATGTAGTGGTCGGCATTCCTACGTGCTCCTCCTTGCTCACCGACTTCAGAATCTAAAAGTGACGGATGTTGTCGTGACGCTTTGATTACAAAGGTTGGTTGGTGGGGTCTAGGTTTATGGATGGATTCAGTCAACATCCAACTCAATCAATATCAACAAGATGTCGTGACCAGTTAGACTTGGTTGATTTTGTCAGAAAAGAAAGTAGGTTTGTTTCGTGGGTTCATTGATTAGTAAACCTCTGGTGCTGGTAAGGTCGGGACCGTGGTTGTCCTTCTCTGGTTTGCCGGCCAATAAGATCTTTGAGATGGACCAGCCAGCTGGGTTGGTTTGGCTATTCCTTTCTATTGAAAAGGAGTCAGCTGTCTGCGCGAGTCACCTTCTTCTAGGCTTCGCTGGACGACATGGCATTCTCGTTCAAATATAGGCCGACCGTACTTGTGATGGTTCCCAAGGATCCAATATGACCACTTAGGTCTACGTTGCCACGATATTGTTCTATGGAAGCGGGCGGGTAGAAGTTCAGCCCGGTTTTTTTTGGTATCGTAGGGGAGGGATTGACCTTTCTAACGCATATTCAGTCGTACCGGCATGGCCCCACTGATTTTTTGTCGATCGGAGCGTAGCGCAACCCGGTTCTACTTGACTAAGTCCCGTGCTTGTCCAAGGAGGGAGTTTGCTTTACCCAACTCTCTTTTTGATAAGAAGGCAGAACCCAACCCCACGACCCAACATTCATTAGTTTCGAATGAAGAATGAAGAGTGCCCTGCCCCTGCAAGCATCTACTCCTATCAAAATGAAAAGCGTGATTTTACTAAACAAGCAAGAAAATCCCTTTCTATTAGTCAAGGGCTTTAGGCTTTACTAATAACAAACATAGAAGGTAAGTAAGGCTTTTGAGCTGTAGCTTTACAACGAGAGAGCTTAGATAGGGCCCTTTCTTCTTATTAGTCTTATTAGTCAGATAGGTTGGTTGTTTGAGCGCATTTTGCCCTTGATTATTATTAGTTAGGTTTTCAATCAAAAGGCGTAGACAACTTTATGAAAAACCTTTTTGTTTAGGGGCAAGGGGAAGGGGGCGCTAACGCCACTCTAATACGCCCTTATTAGATAGAGTCTCATCGTGGCTTTCCCGCTGCTCAATCCCTTGGTTCGAGAGGGGCTTTTTTTGGCTTCCCTCAAATCGCGAATATTTGAAAGTTGGTAAAGACCCACCCCTTGTTTCAGTCAGAATGAATCCCCGGGACCCCGAGACATTGGCTTCCGCCAACAGTGGACTATTAAGGATCGCACCCCGCGCATATTCTACATTATAGCCTGCTATTGATTCAGCTTCCGCTTCTGGGAGATCAAACGGAGCTCGATTAGTTTCTGCTAGACAAGAAATAAAGAACATAACCAATACAGGGAACAAGGGAATACCAGACCATATCTGCTTTTGCGCCATGACAATCTCACTCGAATTACGGGGACCTACACATATTAGTACAGTATACCGGGGTCCCCGGCCAGAACTACACGTGCAAGTTTCCCTCCATGTGGCTCGTACGTGCTTTCCGAGGCGCTGCCTGTGACTCAGCATGGATGGGAGAAGGGGGCAGAACTGCACACTTTCGTGTTCAGAGCATTGTCCGAGTGAATAGGCAGGGCATACCACGCAAAGCTTGATTTTTGAGGCTGGGCTGGTTCCTTTTCTAGCCTGCCAACAATTTGATTTAGATGTTGGGACAAGCCCCAGGAAAGTGACGGTTGGCTTCCAGCTCCATCTCGGCCGGCATCCTGCTCTCGAGGGGGTGGAGTCCTGGAGCGAACTACTCATTCCCCAATCCAAGTTTGGTGAGGAGCATTGTTTTGAGGGAGGGAAAGCGTGGTTGACAAGTCACTTCGAGGAGGCGACTGGACTGGAGTGCTTTCATCAAATGATGCATGTGGGCTGAGCCATTCCCACGCCAAGTGGTGACCCGATTCGGCCTGGTCGGGAAGAGATTCACATAGAGACACTAGTTACGGGAATCACTTTCTATGTTAGCGGGAGGGGGCGGGCTTTCCTATGGTAGTCTCGCTGCGGCCTCTGACCGTCTGTCCCGTCTCATCTTTCTTTGGCTATACTTTTATGTAGCGAGCCATGTTAGCTTCACATGAGAGTCTTTAGAAAAAGGCTAAAAAGGCACTAATCACTCGGCCCCTTTCCTATTCTGCTTTGCCGCCTATTAAGAGAGAGAATAGGTCCCGTTGAAGCGGCCCGCCTTTATTCATCTCTACCAGCTGCCACGCACAACCCAATCCAATAGGAACGATTTCTTCGCCCCTCTCCTTTACAGTCGAGCTACTTATTCATTCCTTACTCCCTCTCCTCTCCCTTCTCCTCTTCTCGTCTCGCTACTTATTCATTCATTCCTTACTCCCTCTCCTCTCCCCTCTCCTCTTCTCGTCTCGCTACTTATTCATTCATTCCTTACTCCCTCTGACGATAAGAAGCGGAACGCGCCATCACCTACAGCCCTTTCTTTCCTCTGGCGGGGACTTCCACGAAATGAAAATGGGCGGCATCGTCGTATGCTTGACATTTGTTGCCCTGGTTTATATCCCGGAGTACTGCTATGGCCGATCTGTCACCCAATCTACTTAAAGAACCTAAAGGCTTGGCCCCGTGCCGTTTGGAGAATGAGCCTATATATAGGCATGGCTTAGTAGTCAGTTATTCTCGCAATTCAGATAAGATTCGGGACCGTTACCGTTGGGTTGGGTTAGGTCTCTGAAAGCATGGTTCTTGCCTCCCTCCTTGTAGCTCGTCTATTCCTTGGGTGATCCCTTGCTCTCACGTTCGAGTGTTTGCTCGTCGTTTAGGCCAGTGAGTGAGATTTCTGCTCATTGCAGTCACCCCCGTGGTTCTTCGCACCTGGATAGTACCAGGACCCTTGTGCCCCGGCCCTTGATCAGATAAACTCCCCTATGACCCACAACAAAAAATGAGCCTTACGACGAGACGCGGACATTCCCCATGCTGCGATTCCCTCCAGTCTGTTCCTGGGTTGGGTTAGGAGAACATCCGAGCGATTGCCTTCGCGGATCCAAACGCGCTCACAAGGCGCACAATAAGAATAAGACCGATAGAGACTTCATAAGGTACCATTTGAGCTGCAGATCGTAATGCTCCTAGAAAGGCATATTTCGAATATGGAGGAGTGAAAGTTCCCAACAATCAACGAGTTGATCATACCCTTCTTTGAACCGTACGAGCACGTCCTCTGTCACCCCCACCGCGCTTACGGCTCTTTACCCCAACCCAACTAGCTCTGGCTCCAGTTCTTCCCTTTCTATTCCTCGGTAAGCGGACCTGGGGAGCATGTGGGGGCGATATCTGCTTTTGACTGATGGAAAGCATCTCTCCTTAGCTGATATTATCTGACCGAACCCGCAATCACAATAGAAAAAGTGGTTCTTGCCGGGAGAGTCGCATCGGAGACATCTTTATCTGAGGAGGAGGCTTCGTCGTCTGGCTCCTTATAAATGATGTTAGGATCGGCCGGCTCATCCTCGGAATCCGAAAAGAAAACAGAGAGAGAACTTCTTGTTTCAGTGACAGAGAGAAAAAGACTAAATAAATAGGATTTTCAGTCTCATTCACATCAATTGAAGCAAGCAGTAAGGGCGCGGAAGCTACCCTTTGACGAATGCAAGCAAGGTCGTTACTCTCTGTTGGCGGCAAGGAAGGAGGCATTGGAAATCAGACTAGACCATAAGTCAAGAGGCATTCGGGAAGCGACTAGCTTCTATCAGGCCGACCACTACACATAAATAAGTTGATCCATATATATACCAGTCATGAGCGATAGTGAACAGAGGTGGAAGCTGTAGCTTCTAGGACGAAGCCGAGCCACTAATGGAGTGGCGAAGGAGGCATACTATACGTATACTACATTAGTAACCGCTGAAATACCAAATAAAACGACACCAAATTTCAGTGAACTATTTAAACTATCTGTGTGATTGATCCGACAAGTACCAAGGGCTTTTTCGGTAGACTGATTTCATTTCCGAATTCGCTTGCGACAAGTCCTAGCATTAGTATGAGTTCGTTGACCGCGTAAGGGCAATCCATCTTGATGACGAATTCCACGATAATAAGAAAGAGAAATGACTCGTTCGATGTCTGCACGTTCTCCCCTCTTCAACTCCCAATGAACAATATGATCTTGACCTATCATTTGTTCAATTTGGTCGATCTGAAACTTAGTTAACTCTTTGATCTTGATGTTCCCACTGATACCTAATTGATAACGAACCTGAATGGCTTTTTAGGTCCAATTCCATCAATTTTTGTTGAGGCAATTCTGACTTGTTTATCGGCAACTGATCTAGCTCCTGAAATATATGGCATTCTTTCTCCTTCTCCTTTTACTAGTCTTCTAGGCTGGAATAATAAATGAGTTGTCTCCTCTCTGATTGATGATCTTTTCTATAGGTCGAACTAGTGTGAGCGGTCTAAACTTCGACCCTGATTTCTTCACATTATGTTCTCGTACCCAAGCCCTGAAAAAAGAGAAAGAGTCTTTGATAAGATAAGGAATCAATACAAGGGGAATAAGATTCGGATTACCTTGTTGATCGAATATCTCAAGACAAGAACATTGTTTGAGATTCGAATCACTCCACAAGCAAGATCGATCATGTCTAGCTTGAATGACTCCTGTTGATCACATATCTCAAACACTTGTTTGAGATTCGAATCACTCCACAAGCAAGATTGATCATGTCGAGCTTGAATGATTCTACATGCAATCTAAACTACATAGAATTGCAAAGAAACTTAGCCATTGGCTAAAGAAAAGCACAAATGCTTCTTTTACTCTATTTTCCAAGTCTTCTTACAAATACAACATACATGGCTTTATATAGCCTCAAAATGAAACTACTAAAGGCATTCCAAGAGGTGTAACATTTATACTTAATGGCCATAATGAGCCATTATGTAAATGTAACCTAAAAATACAATAAATCTAAATTACTCTAAATTGTAACCCACCCAAAATTTACAACAATCAAACTTCATTCTTCTTCAATGTGGAATGAATTGAAACATCTTTTGATAATTTTGACAACCTTTTCTTCACATCTTCATTGAAGTATATTGTATGATTGATGTCTCTTGGTTCATATCAGTCTTGGTGAACACTAATCTTACTAAAGAAGTGAGAAAGTGCTGATGGGTCGCGGTCTCAAAATGGAAGTTTTTCGCCTTAAGATAGGGCGGAAGGTCTTTTAGGGCCGGTTCGCATCCCCCGACTCAACAAGTGGTCTCGTGCGCGGCCATCATCTTGTCGGGTCTGAGCTGCCTGCGGTTACAGAATCGACCAGCCCCCTTGACTCTCTCTCTATAAAAAAGAGCTTTCCGCATCCGGGACGCAGGTTTTTATTAAACAACGTTCGACTTTCATGTGTATAGCATATAGCTAGTCTTACTTCTTTCTGAGCCAGGATCAAACTCAGAGAGAGAGAGTATGATTGGGCCCTGCTGTGGTAGAACCTGGTGAACCGGGCGTACTACTGAACTTCAGATTGATTCTCTCTCCTTCACTATCTAATGTAGTACGTTATATATTCTTTAACGCAACTCAATCAAAATCAAAGCAAGCAAACTTCTTGCAACTACATCAACAACCGGGGGGAAATTCACCGGGCCTACCTACTCACGCTAATAAGGTTGAAAGAAAGGATGCGTCGAGCAAGCGACGGTTCTACTTAACTAAGCCCCGTCCTTGTACAAGGAGGAAGCCAATCCCACCAACTTGAATGACTTTGATTAGTATATCCTTTTAACATGGACGAAGGAGCTCAACAAACGTGACCGGGCTGCTCATGAGAGAGAGAATTTGGAAAACAAACAAAGAAAGACCTCTTCCGACGCGCAAGCCCTAAGTAAGCAAGCTACCTTTCTTCTTTCTCAAAAGACCTTGATGGAATGAAAAGCAAAAAGAAGGAAAACCCTACCCCTTCGAACGAATGAATTTCTGAATGAAAAGTGCCAGCCCAAACTAGCTGGGATTTTGTCACCTCGCAGCCAGCCCTTTCCTCCAATCGAGTTGCAGTTGGCCTTGTTTCAGTCAGAATCAGTACCCGGGACTTTTTAGTAGGTTCTTTAGTCTTCGCTCTCAAGAACTAGTACGCCCTGTTCTCGAAAGTCGAAGAGCAGCTAAACTAAGCAACTGGGAGATGAGATGAGATTACATTAGGCGGCAGTTGAAAGAGCAGCTCGAAAGCCCTTTGTTTAGTCTTTTTATCAAACTCACTCATAAAGGAAAGAAGAGAAGAAGGTCGGCCCGCCGTTATGGCCAATTAAGTAAACCACGAGCAATTCGTCTACTTTGACTTACGACACCACTTTTGTCTAAAGGATCTAAAGAATAGAGAAGAGAAGAGAAGAAATAATAGGCTCAGCCGCACCCCATCCACATCCATACGACACGATAGCTTCAGCAAAGAGTAGAGAGAGCTAAGCTATCATACCAATTTCCATTTTTTATAAGCAAGCGTACCTCTGGCCTACCATACACTAGTCTCAATCAATCTTTCTTTTCTTTGTGGTTTCGCTCTTAGATATCTGCTTGCCTTCCTTGTCTTTTTCTTAGATTTCGGAACGCTCTAAATAAGAGTACTCGATTCTTCTAATAAGCGAGAACATCTTTTCTTTTTCATTTTGGCAACAAGGGGGAAAGGGAGTAATTAGGAAATGCATTGTTTGGGTGGTTTACCAACGGAGAGCAACCCCCAGCAATTGAAAGAAAGTAGCAAACGGTCAAAATGAGGATCTTTGACACCTCGATTGTCCGGAAGCCTTCTCATGCGAATGAAATCAATTTAGCCTTTTGTCCGGGGGGGTTCACTGAAGAAATGATTTGAGATTGAAAAAGAGCCTGAAATTGGCCTACACCTTTGCGCGCATATGTAACTTATGTCAAAGTGATGCGCCAACGTCTGCGTTGAGTCAAAACTCGGTTTCAATCCTAATTCGACATTACAGAACCTGAATTTGAGAATCAGGTGCGGAAGAGACTAGAGGTAACTCAAAGCCCTATCCGTACCCGATCTCGGTCTCGGAGCGGTCAGAAGAGTCGGAGGGGGAGCTGCCACTGGTTCTCACCCCCAACAAACACTAGTACGGTCAGCACGACAACCTCGGAATCAGTCATACTTTGCCTTACTAGGTTAGAGAAGATAATGGGAAGACTCATCTAAGAAGTAGAAACCATATCCACCGGCATGTCTGCAATGCGTTCGGCATTCCTCCAATCCCAAGTAGCTCCTTTGTTTTCCTACCATCCTCCGAACATTAGTTCTCCCATATCCGAGAAATCCACATCCCCTCCCAACAATTCATTCTCAAAATCCATATGCCAGTACCAATACCTATATTATAGATGGATCATGATGCAGAAACTGAGTGAGGCCCGAAATTGGAATCTTGGCCCCTCTTTCGAAATACGCTACTCCATGAGCCCCGTAAAGAAAGGAGTACTTTGTCATTCCTCGATTCTCGCGCACCATCGGGTTTCTTCCCAAACATCATCGTTATCTCAGCTCTCGCCATTTCAACCCATTATTCTAATGTAGCCCACAGCTCGCCCCAAACCCTACCCAGCTTTCCAGGCCATCCAATCTCCGTCATTCCACTTTAGCTCACCTCCAACCACCTCGCCCCTATATAGCTTATGGGCAAATCCCAGTCCCCCAGCAAGCAGGGATGAACGAGTATGCAGATAAATGAAAGAGTTGAGGATTTTAGGAAGAAAACGCAAGGCATTGGCGGTTACCAAATTCAGGGATTTTGCCCTTTATCTATCCTGATTCACACCCGGTGAGTGAAAAGGAATGAGAAAAAGACAACAGAAAAGGTTGGCCCATCTCCACAAGCCTATTGTGCCGATGTCTGCCCTTTAGAGAAAGACGAAGGAAGGGACTGTCATCCGATTGTTCCAGAAGAGTCTTACGGGCCCTGCACTCAAATGGTTTACGTCACTATCTCATTCTAAGTTAGCTTCGTTTGAGCAATCAAATCTTCATCGATCAGTACTCCTATTAGATGTCAAACCAAAAAGATCTGATCTTCGAGGCGTCAGAAAGGTGATGAAAGTTTCAGTGCCTACGTAGGGAGGTGGAGGGCTGTCGCTGCCCAAATGCAAAAAAAACTCTTTGAATCAGACTCCATCAACTAGTTAGATTCAGGCTCTTTGGCTCAGTCTTCGATTGCTGGCTATCTGATGTCACAGACCCAGACCACATTCCAAAGAAAGCAGCACCTTTCCCCTTTGCCAAATTCTCATAATAATAAGGTAAGCTTTCAGTCCCCTCTCCTTTACAGTCTCACAGCTTCTCCCCTCTCCGAATTAGCAGCTTTACAGGAAAGAAAAGAAGAATCAGAAGAATCAAAAGAAACCTAAACAAACCCTATTCAGTCAGTCAAAGAAAGATAACTCCAACCAAAGAAGGGAATAAAGTAGATAGAGTCAATCCGGTCAGGTAACACATAGATAGAGTCAAAGGTTCCAGAGGGAGCTCAGTTTACCGAGTGAAAGAAAAGAGATAGTGAATATGCCGAGTGAAAGAAAGAATCAATAGTGGAAATCAGTCAGCCAGGTTCATGAGGTTACAAGAGAGTAAATGAAATCCGAAGCAGCCGAGTTCAAGAGTGAAATCAGTCTGGGTCGTTCAGTAGTTGTTTACAAGAGAGAGAGTCAATGAGAAATCAATCCTTAGCAGCTTTACCTAGTGAAAGAAGAAATAGTTGAAATCAGGTGACGGAGAAAGAATCCATAGGTTACGGAGTTCACTCTCATTCATCTTCAGTCTTTGGTCACAGAATAACTCACACACAAGAACTGATTGTAATAGTAGATAGAGTCAAAGAAAAGGAGATTAGCATCCAGCCGCGCTTTCTTTACCGAGGGAAAGACAGAGGGAAATAGGGGTCAGGTTCATGAGTTCAGTAGTGATTAAGGTTACCGAGTGAGAAAGCAAGAATAAAGAAAGAGGAACAAAGCGAAGCAACAAGCAATGAGACCTATAGAATAGGAGAAGAGAAAGAAGCCGGCCAAGGTTCAGCAGGAGAATGCGCATAAGGAAAGAGTCTTGACTTTCAGTTTCAGGATCAAGAACAGAGAAAGAAGAACATAGTAATAAGGAGCAAAGCCACAAGACGAGAAGAGGAGATAAATCAGTTTCAGTAGTGAAGGAGCGAAGGAAGCCACTCGAGACCCTAAAGTAAAGGACAGAAGATGCAAGCTTTAACCAACCCATTTTTACCGAGCGAGCAAAGTGTTTGAAAGAATAATGAGCGAAGCGGTGAGACATAAAACAGAGGACAAGAGAGGCAATTCAATCCTCAATTTACTACCTAGTGGTGAAAGAATAATATATATATAGAGATAGGCTGCTCAGGAGTCAAGGATTCTTAATAGGAGTAGAGGGAAACTGTAAAGGACAGGAAAGAAGAGATGAGAGACCGGACATATGTCCTCTTCAGTAGAATTCCTCTTTCGCGAGGAGTCTTAGTTTGAATGAAGTCTTTGAAGGTGAGAAGGAAGGATCATTCTTGCTTCTTTGGCTTATAGGAAGGAGAGTCAAAAAAGAAAAGGGTTTGTTTTGGTTCAGTCTTTACTTGTTCCAGAAGGTGAAGGAGAGAAGCGGTAAGACTACTCTTTCAGTCTTGACTTGATCTTCTTTATCTTTCATTTGTTTGAAGAGTCTTTACAGCTGAATAAAAGGAAAGCAAAGAGAAGAGACACTAAGTCAAGTACAGGATAGGACGGACGGAAGGAAGATGCAAACACACATATTTATTACCTACCTCAATCAGTTCAAGGAGAAAGAAGAAATAGGTATAGGAGTGAGACGACCAATAGAATAGGAAAAGGCAATCAAATTGCTTTACTTACCTTTGAAAGAGTGAAAGAAGAAATAGGTGTAGGCAATGGAATTCTGAGACCGAGAGGGAGAGGCCATGGAATTGGGAGACCCGTATAATGGGCGAATAAGCTCAGCTGCTTTAAAAAAGAGTACATATTCTCTCTCTTTCGCTGGGAGTTCGTTTTTCTTTCATTTTCCCGACTGTCAAAGTAAAGGAGAATCTTTCTTCAATCAGGAAAAGAATAAATAAATAGACAGAGTATAAGGGGAAGGAGAAAAGAGAAGAGATTCGAGACCAGAAAGAAGGATAGGAAAAAGTGAATGAGCAGATCAGCCAGCTTACCTACCTAGTTCCCTTGTGGTTGAATAAAGAAAGAGGAACGAAGCAATGAAACCGTAAAGGAGAAGGAAGATCCATCCGCGAGAGGAAAGCAAATAGAAGAGAACGAATGAATAAGGAAGGAGTGTTTACAGTTCCGTTCAAGAAAAGGTTTAAGGGAGAGGATAATTAATAAGGAGTCTTTCAAGCAGAAGCAAAGCAAAGAGCGACTTCTTTACCTCGTTAAAGAATCCATAGGAGACGTAGGTCACGGAGAAAGATCAGAGACAGAGCTAAGATTCTCAGTTACAGTGAATAAATAGGGAGACGACAGAAAAGATTCGAGAAGAGACCGCCCAATAGTTCTAGTTCTAAGAGAGATTCAGTAGTTTACCGAGTTCCATCTATCTGGTGAAAAAGCAGGTTCTGGTTCCGAAGGAATATCTGATTCCGCCTCACTCAAGCTTTCCTTTCTCTGATTCTTCTTTACCATTCTCGTCAGGTTCAGGTAAAGGTTCTTTAAACACCTACCTATTTACTTACCTTCTTCAATCAGGGAAGGTTCCGTCCAGAGTTCTTTCTCTTTTCTTTGATTTACTCGAGACTGTAAAGGTAAAGTAAGCTCAAGATCATTTAGTTAGGTAGCCAAAAAGGTATTGAAGATAGAAAGAAGTTTAATCATTCAATACGAACAAAGACGTAACAAAGGAGAGGAGCAAATCATCCAGCCTTGAAAGAATAGTTCATCCCTTGTTTACGGGAGAAGTTCAAGATAAAAAACCAAAGCTAAGGAAAGGAGCGAGAAGCCACTTTACAGTCTTTGTTGAATAAAGAAAGAGGATCAGAAAGAGAAAGAATGAATCGTCAGTCTTGACTTGTTTACCTTGTGAAAGAATAGTGAAGGAGCCAGAGTGAAGTTAGTTCAGTAGTTGTTCAGTCAGGAGTTTACCGAGTTCAATCATCTGGTGAAGGAGAAGAGAAAGAGAAAGAAGGAATCGAGAGGAGAAGATCAAGATCAAGAAGGACTCTTGAGTCTTTCCTGACAGTTCACTCTCATTGATTCTTCGATAATCTTTCCTGACAGTGAACGAGAAAGAATGTTGAGGATTGACTGGCAGTGAACTCTCATGAATCTTTAGTCTTTCCTGACTGTTCCGGTTCAGGGGCAGGAGAAAGAAGCCAGCCAGCCGCTTTCGCTTTACCCTCTTCTCATCCAGCTTACTTAGTTCAACCCGAGTGAAAGAATCATCCTCCAGTTTACCTTGTGAGACCATAAAGAATAGGTGAATGAGTTTACAGTTCAAGAATCCATAGGTGAAAGAAGGAATCGGAGAATCTCTCTTTATTACAGGAGAGGAAAATAGCTGATGAAAACAAGAGCAAGAGGAAAGAAAAGGATGACGAATCGGAAAGGGAAGAAGCAGCGAGACACACAATCACCGAGGTTACAGTGAAAGAAGGTTCAATCTCATTAATCTTTATTCTTCTTTACTGTACTGTCAAGTAAAAGAGTGAAAGAAGGGAGAGGGGAACAAGAACTGATAATAAGGAACACTCACTGACGGGAATAAAGTCAAAGGTGAAGCAGGAGTTTATTTTACCGAGTTCAATCAGTCTCATTTTTGTTGAGTCTTGACTTCCTTAATGAAAGAGTGAAAGAAGCAAACTCACTGACAGAGCTTTCCCTTGTTTACTGTTTGTGAAAGAAGCGAGAGGAAAGAAAAGCAAAGAGACCAGCTATATGTCCTGTGAAGGAGAGAAGCCGAGGTGATTTCGTTTACCTCGTTTACTGTTAAAGAAGGTCATATCGGAAAAGAAAGATCAGCCTATCTATTTAACGAGTGAAAGAGTTCAGACGAAGACAGAGTGATCGATCGAATAGTGAAACCCGAGTCAAAGAGTGAAAGAAGCCGTCCGAGCGAGGTTCAGCTACAGCCCAGCCAGCCAGCCAGTTCCTTTCCTTCTTGTTCCGGCATTCATTGAAAGAATAGGTTACGGTTCAGTAGTGATTGAATTGACTCTCCCTTGTTCCGGTGAAGGTGAAGTAGTTCAAGAGAAGGAATTATGATCCGCTTGGCTCTGATTTACTCGACCTGGAAAGGACTGATTCTTCTTCTTCTTTCATTTTCTTCTTTTTCTCGGTAAAGAGGTATCTAATGAATTGACTCTTTCTTGAACTGTAAAGGCTAATTTAATTCATCGAGAGTCTCCCTTCTTTGTTCCAGTTCAGTAGTGCAAGGGAATAGAGGGGAAGGGGAATTAATATTTCTTTCATTTGGTTTCGTCTTTCAAGTAGAATCAAAGGAAAGAAAAGAGACCATAAAGGGTAGGTTCAGGTTCCGGAGAAAGAATCAATCAATTGGAAAAGTAGTTCACTCTCATTCTTCTTTCGTCTTTCCTTCCGCATTACCTCGTGAAAGAACTGACTTCTTCTTTCTTAGTGCTTGCTTTACCTTGTTGTGAAAGAGTGAAATCAGTCTCATTCATAAGGAGTTGAGATTTACTGTTCACTCTCATTCTTCTTTAGTTTCGTCTTTCCATTCTTACAGGAGAGTAAGTTCAAGCAAGAAGGAAAAGGGTGTCGGTTGAGTAAGTAGTGAGAGGAGAAAGAAGAGAACAGAACGAAAGGAGAAGATCAAGAATAGTTCCACCCGAGTTACATCTGGCTCATTCATCTTGTCTTTCTTTCGGCTTTCTTTACAGTTCAAGAAGAAATAGGTTCCGGAGAGAGAGTCAAGTGAATGAATTAGCGGCTTTACCCAGTCTTTGAATAAATAGGGAAGGGACAAGCAAGAAGGCGAAGGCAATGGAATTGTGAGACCGAGTTGTAGAGGCGAAGGTTTGAGGTTTCTTCTTCTCATACAGCTGACCTTGTGAAAGAGTGAAATCAGTAATAGTCCGTCCAGGCAATGGAATTGAAGTTTACCTCGTTCTTGAATAAGAATAGTGTTTGAATAACGAACTCGAACTGAAGGGAATATCGTAAGCCGGGGAAGGAGAATGAATAAGGAGTCTTTCAACACGAATAAGGAGAAAAAAGATCAATGAAAGAATACGTGAAGGAGAATGAATAGGAGTATTTCTCTTTGACAGACAGTGAAGGGAGAGGTGAAAGGAAGAAGACTCAAGGTTACCGTTCAGGAGTGAAAGAAGGTGAAGGCAATGGAATTCTGAGAGTTTACGAGGTTCATGAGAAAGAAAGAACCAAACAAACACTGACCTTCCTCTTTTTCTTACTGAATAGGAAGGGTTACGAGAAAGAAGAGGGAGTAAGTAGAGTAGCTCGACGAGAAGAGGATTTCATATGTTCAACAAACTGTAAAGGTTCTTCAAATAGCTTTACCTCCAGAAAGAAGAAATAGGTGAAAGCAAGAAGGTGAAGGAGAATGAATCTTGTTGAGTTGAGTCTTGAGTTGAGCTGCTAATTCATTCTATCACAGTAAAGGATTTCATGAAAGAAGAAATAGGAATCGGTGTTCACTTTAATCTTGAGTTGCCGTTGAGTCTTAATTTACAGTTCAAGAAGAAATAGGTTCAAGGGCAGTAGTGAAAAGGAGTCTGGAGTCTTTCTTACAGGAAGGAGAGGAGTGAAATCAAACACCTATTCCATTTACCGAGGGAAAGAGTGAAATCAGGAATAGGAATAGGAGGTTAGAGTGAAAGAAGGATTGAAGGAGAGAAGAGAAGCTAAGCTGCTTTACCTTGTTCAAGACAGAGTGAAAGAAGGGAAGTAGTTCAGGAGAAAATCAAGAATTCATCCTTACGGCTTTCCCTTGTTTACTTACTGTTCAAGAAGAAATAGGGAAGGTAGTTCAGGCAATGGAATTGTGAGACAGACCGATAGGTAAAGTAGTTCAGGTCAGGGAATATCGGGGAAGGAGCGAAGCTGTGAGACCCATAGGGCGAAGGCAATGGAATTGTGAGACCGAGTTGTAGAGGCGAACGAGCTTCGACAGTGAGACCGATAGGGAGAGGAGCGAAGGCTGTGAGATCGAGTTTACGAGGCGAACGAGCTCTGGCAGTGAGACCCATAGCGAGAGGAGTGAGGTCCGTTAGAGAGAAAACACCAATAGCCTTGTAACCAATAGGTAAAGGGAAGAGGAGAATATGCTTTACCGAGTCCTTGAATAGTGAAAGAGTGAAATCAGGTTCCGGTTTCGTCATGAATTGACTCTCCTGTCAGCTAATTCATTTCTTCTTGTCTTGCTTCAGTCTTTCAATTCTCTCTTGTACGTAAAGCAGAATGAATCTTTAGTCTTAGTTTACAGTTCAAGAAGAAATAGCGGCCGGAGCTTGACCTTCTTCTTTCCTTCCTTCCTGATCAGTCTCATTCTTCTTTCTTACAGGCAGGAGAGTAAGTTCAAGAAGGTTTAGTAGCTCAAGTCATATCGGTGTTCAGACAGGAGAAAGAAGAAATAGGTTCCATCTGGTTCAGTAGTTCAATCAGGTGTAGGTTCAGGAGTCAAAGCAAGGAGTGAAAGCCAGCCTAGCCCGAAAACTCTCTTCTTTCTTCTTCTTCTTTACTTGAGTCGGGAAGGGAATACATATCGTACTACTAGGGAGGGGGCAGCAGTTAGTTAGGTAGTTATCTCTTTTTCGTAAGGGAAGGCTTGACTCTTTCTTGACAATCAATTCATTCTCTAATTACGCTTGACTCTCCCCCTTCTCTCTTTGACTGTAAACTTAGGACAAGGTTCATGGTAAGGAACAGGTTAAGCCAGCCAGAGCAGGTAAGTTTGATTGATTGATTCTACTAAACACTATTCAGTAGATTGTAAAGAAAGGTTAGCTTTACCTTTCCGTCGGTAATTCATCTTCTTGTCTGTCTTGGTTGCTTGCTCTATTAGGTGACTTAGCTTTCTGTATGTAATTCATCTTGTCTTCTTCTTTGTCTTTCTCAAGACGTTAGGTAAGCCTGACCGACCCTTCCTGTAAATGTAGTTCTTGCTCTAGACCAGAGGAGAGGGTACTTGACCTTCCTGTAATGTAAATAAATGTAGTTGGCTTGCTCGAAGACGTTAGGTTAACTTTACCCCTTCCAGCCTGTAATTCATATCTTGTTCTTGCTTGCCTACTGCTTGCTTTCTCGTCACGTTAGGTTAGCTTGCAAACCCCTGAGTATGTAATTCATGCTCTTGGCTTTCTTGGTGACTTAGAAGAGAGGACTTGACCTTCTTTCCCGTAATAGAATAGAATCTTGTTCCTTTTGTGCTCCAGAAGTGAATGAGCTTGACCTTGACCCTCTTTCCCGTAATGTAATAATCTTCTTGTTCTTGTTCTCTTGCTCCAGAGGTGAATGACCTTGACCTTGACCCTCCTGTAATGAATGTCATAATATTGTTTCTTGTTCTTCCTGTCTCGTCAGGTAAGCTTGACGACCCTTCCGTAATGTCAGGTGAGTAGCTTGACCCCTTCTTGCTTGTAATTCAGTTGTTCTTCGTCAGGTGTGACTTTACCTTCCTTCCTGTAATTAATCTTTCTTCTTGTTCTTCTTGTCTCGTCAAGTTAGTAGCATTACCGACCCGTAATTAATCTTCTTGTTCTTGTGCTCAAGAAGTGAATGAGCTTGACCCTCCTATAATGAATAAGAGAATATTGTTGTTCTTGTTTTGCTTTCTCTTTGGTTACTTATAGGAGAGGACTTTACCTTTCCGTAATGAAACTAATCTTGTTCTTCTCTTGTCAGGTTAAGTAAGGTTACTTAGATAGAGGATTGAAGGAAGGTCAGTCAAGTAGTAACTAACTTACATAGGTTGTTCTCGCCAGGGAATGAATAGGGCTTAATGAGTAGGCAGTTGGAAGTGTAATCTCAGTACAGTAGGGAGAGGGAAGAAGCGTAAGTAGGCAGTAGTCAGTTCTTCCAGTATAGGCAGTAGTAAGTTCAAGTATAGGCAGTAGTTAGTCTAAGAGTTGTAAGTGTGAAGTTCAGTAGCTAGCTTTCTCTTTAGTCTTGACTTGTGAAAAGAAGAGTGAGTTAGACAGACAGGTTACGGAACTCAGACTGAGACAGAGGTGAAGAAGAAAGAAAAGAATTAATAGGTGAAGCAGCCAAGCTTACAGACAGAGGGGAAGGCAATTCAATTGTGAGAGTTTACGAGTTGGAGAGGTAAAGGGGAAAGAAAGACTAACTCACTAACTAACTACTACTACTTACAGAGTGAAAGATTATATGAATTAGGAGTTTAGCAGTAGAGTATAAGTTCGGTAAAGGACAGAGAGGTTACGGAGAAAGGCAACTACCATTTAGTACAGGCAATGAATGTAATTTAATTACTTCAATCAGTTCCAGCAGCCAACCAAGCTTACAGACAGAGAGAGGTTCGGGGGAAAGACTAACTACTACTACCATTTACGGAGTGAAAGAAGGGAATAAAACAAAGCTAGCGCAGCAATGAGACAGAGTTGTAGAACTGAATGAGCTTGACCTTCTTCTTACAGTGAAATCAGGTTCAGGAGGTAAGAAAAAAAGAGAAAGAATAAAACAAACACCCATTTGTGAAAGAATAGTGAAACCCGAGGTTACAGGGGAGTAGTAAGTAAATGAATTAGCTTAGTTGCCGACCGAGTGAAAGATGAGACCCATAAAATAAGGAAGGTAATCAATCTCAGCTGCTTTACCCAGTTCAAGAAGAAATAGGGAGAGGCGAACACTTCCTTATAATAACTCACAACCATGTAACAAAGTAAAGGACAGAAGATGCTTTAACCACCTATTTACCTCAATAAATAAGTAAGGTCACAGGCAGGGAATAAAGAGTTCCATCTCGCTCATTCATCTTGTTTACAGTTAAAGAAGGGAAGGGAAGGGAAGGGAATACAGAGTAGTTCAGGTCGTAAACTCTCCGCGTTTCAGCTTTCTTTACTAGTCCATCAGGGAAGGAGTGAGACCGTAAAGGAAAAGGAGGTTCAGGATAGGCAGGCTCAGTCTCATTAATCAGAAGTATTGATCTTTTTCTTTGACCTTGGGTTTGAAGGTGAAGGAAAGAAGAGATGAGAGACCGGAAAGGCGCAGACAGGAGAAAGAAGAAATATCTCAAGAACAAGAATTCAGAATCAATAGAAAAAGATAAAAGGGAAGGGGAAGGTACATTAATAAATCAAGGTTCAGTGGCGAAGACGAGGAAAAGGTTGAGTCTGATTTTCTTACAGGAGAGTACGTCAGGGAAAGGTGAACAATCACTTCCTTCTCATAACTAATAACTGAAGGTAATATCGGTGAAGGAGAAAGTACAGTTCAATCTGTCGAATTAATAAGGAGTCTTTGTTTACTGTTCGTTCAAGGGAGAGGTTCAGTAGTTCAGTCTCATTAATAAGTAGCTCGACTGTAAAGGGCAGGAAAATAAATAGCTTTACCTCGTTCAATCAAAGAGACCAATAGAAAGAATAGGGACAGGATTTCATATGCGAGAATTAATAAGGAGTCTTTGTTTACAGTTCCGGGAGAGTGAGAGTCAATTCATTAGCGTACCTTGTTCAAGACTGAGTGAAAGAAGGTTCGGTTCGTGAAGTAGTTCCGAAGTTTACCTCTTTCCTGACTGTGAAGGATAACGAATGTTTCGTTTCGTCTTTCCTTAATATGTAATTACCTTGACTAGATTTGATCCCCAAAAATAGGGTAAAGATAGAAGGAATCTTGAGGATCAGATCAAGAGAAAGAATGAAGAGAGAGTTGAGGAGAAGAGAAAGATCAAGAAGGAATCTTTCGTCTTTCCTTACAGTTAAGTCGAATTGATTCTTCGATAGTCTTTCCTTCTACTTCTTAATTACCTCGGCCCTAAATACCTCGATTTTATCCCGAAAAATAGGGTAAAGATAGACTTTGATCCCCAAAAAATAAGGGAGAGATAGGAGAATTCGAGTTTTTTGAGTGTTTACAGTCGAGTTCCCGAGGGAAAGAAGGGTAAAGCATCCATTTTATCCCCTAAAATACGGGAAATATAGACTTTTATCTCCTAAAATACGGGAAAGATAGACTTTTCTCCCTCAAAATAGGGTAAAGCATCCATTTTATCCCGAAAAATAGGGGAAAGCATCAATTTTCTCCCCAAAAAGAGGGTAAAGCATCGATTTGATCCCCTAAAATACGGGAAAGATAGAATTTCTTTTCTTTCAGCTTCAGCTGTTAGGGAAAAAGGTCTTTTACTGTTTTACCCCTATGCTAGATAGAAAAGGTTTTATTGACGCTGCTGCTAAGGTGAAGGAGAAAGATCAGTTAAAGAATGACTCTTGAGGATTTACTAACAGTTCACTCTCATTCATCTTTCGTTTCGTCTCCCTTCTCTTTCCCTTCTTTCTTTCACTGTCAAGTCGTCTTCAATTCTTCTTTCGTTGAGTCTTTCCTTAATAATGAATGAATTACCTTGACTCTCTTTTATCCCAAAAAATAGGGTAAAGATAGACTTTTTAATCAAAAAAATAAGGGGGAGATAGGATCATTCTTGTTTTTTGAGTGTTTACAGTCGAGTTCCAGAGGGAAATCAGGGAAAATGGACTCTTTTATCCCTAAAAATAGGGGGGAGGATAGAATTTCTTTTCTTGAAGCTCTAGCTATTAGGGAAAAAGGTCTTTTAATGTTTTACCCCTATGCTGGATAGAATTTCTTTTCTTGAAGCTTCAGCTGTTAGGGAAGCTCTTTTAATGTTTTATCTCTATGTTGGATAGAATAAATTAATTAATGGTCCGTCAGAGTTTCAGAAGTAGGAGTCTTTGTCTTTGTTTCGTCTCCCCTCACTGTAAACTCTCATTCATCTTGCATTAATCTTTCGTCTTTGTTTACAGTTCAAGAAGAAATAGGTTCCGAAGGTAAGATCATAAGAGTTGTAGAGGTTCATGAGTAAGTCGCTGCTCGAGGAGAAAGATCAGATCAAGAAGCCGAGGTGTAGGAGTTCCATCTGGTTTAGTAGTTCACTCGTCTTCCTCTTTCGTTTCGTCTTTCCTCTCCCTTCTTTCATTCTGTAAAGGTTCTCCGGTTCAGGAGCCAAGCAGCTTTACCTCGTTCAAGAAGAATCAATTGTCCAGTTTACCCTGTGAAATAAGGTGAAGGATTGAATTCATCCTGACTCAACTCAAAAGAAGAAGAATTGAGAATAAAGAACTAGAACGGACATGACACAGCAAGTTGCTAGTACCTTCCTTCGGAAACCCCGTAATACGCCCTAAGGAATTCCTACCAGGAGTTCGATTGGATCTAAGCTTCTTCCCTGTACAAGAGATGCTATGTACCTCCTTCCTATGTTACAAATCTTGAACCCGTAAACGCCTGTTCGCATCGCAAGAGGGCCAAGCGGCTAAATTTCTTCAAGCAGGCCCCCTTTTTCAGTAGATGAAAGACATATGCAAGTATATTATCTCAACGCTTCTTTTCTCTTTACCCCTTTTGTTTGATATCCTTCTAAATTGGGGTGCACCTCCAGATGGGCAGGGGCCGGCCTCCCACTCTCTTAACTGCAGCATTTATTAGCTTAGCTGAGTTGGGTGGATCGTGCAATAAGCCTCTCTCGACCTTCCCTTTCTCATACGTCTTCTTTATTCAAGCCTCTCGCCTCGCCTTTCGAGATCCGGTCCATCATCAACTCAGTCAGATAGATCTGATTGTTGACTTTTCTTAGGCGAACTTTAAGGGATTTGATCGGCATTTCGTGCGCCCTGCGGAATTTGACCTTTTATCAGCAGGTTGGGTAGCGTAGTCAGGTTAGAGGCGCAATTCAATTCTCCGAGTTGGCCCTATATTTCTTTTTTTATCTTTTTTGCGAAATTCGATTGCTGTCTCCGAAGTCCTTCTTGATCGATGGTCCCCATTAGCATGCCAATTAGCAGCCGCTTCTTTTGGAAGACGAGGTACTCATGTGTGATCGGCAAGTTCCACAGTAGCTCTCGTTCTAGCTCGACATTAGGAGCACGGGGGCTCGAGATATCTAAAGGAGGTACGGAACCCTACCGTACGATGCAGTTGAAAACCGTAAGCCCAGCCTATCCAAACAAGGGCTTGGCTTCAGTTTTCTTTTTCTTTGTTGAACCCTCCACCCGGTCGGTCTACCCTCTTTGGAGATATCCCAATTCTAGCGTTCGTTATCAGAAGTAGAGATAGGATTTATTACAACTCCAACATTTATGTGAAAATGACAGAGCTCTAAGGGGAAGAAGCACATC
Organism: Cucurbita pepo subsp. pepo; assembly: GCF_057944985.1. Lineage (NCBI taxonomy): Eukaryota > Viridiplantae > Streptophyta > Magnoliopsida > Cucurbitales > Cucurbitaceae > Cucurbita > Cucurbita pepo. The sequence continues at coordinate 3,399,866 of NC_141815.1, read as the reverse complement.
CTCCACCTTCACTTGCGAAGCGCTACGCTCCTGCTTACGAAAGACTACTTTCCAAGCTAATTACTGAAGAAAGACTACTGGGAGTGGGAATCAAGCTCCAGCCCTGAAAAAAACTGCCCGAGGATCGACCTATGCTACTACCAAGCTCACCGCAAGGGATGGCAATAACTCAAACTTCGATACCCAAATTCATTCACCCAAAGACTGAAGACAGAACTAATCTCATTCTTTTTTATGAATTACTGCAACGCCCGAAGCAGAAAGCGAAGCTCCTCTGTAATGCCTATATATGTGTGTGAGTGGCTCTTTTTGGAGACTTAGCCCAATGGCTACCACCCGAAGTGTGCTAAGTTAGTCACAGGGAAACCTCAAAGTGCTTTCGAACTTCCGACTCTATAAACTTGTATGGCTTGCTTGTTTAGCTTGTCCCCTCTTTGAATGTGTACAGTTCGAGCAAGTAAATGGCTAGCAGAGCCGAGTAACCACAATGAACGGGACGAGAGAAGTTACACAAGAATATGACCCCAGAGATATCTATTATTCTTCGTGCATCTAGGTCTGGTTCTTGAGAAAACGGATATATATTATGAGCGAGTTTCGCCGTACAATATAGAACCTGAGACAGGCTGAAACTAATGAATTACCCTGGTTGGTTGGCGCCAGCTAGCTAATAGGGCGAGCAGAGTAATAGAGTGGACGGACGATGTGAGTGAGAGCCCAGACCATAGCGGCTGACGAGACTTCTCTCTCGACTTTAGCGACAATAACTTTCTCCGAGAGGCTTTCTCTTTCTTTCTTTCTTTATAGGGGATCCGCTGAGATTTTTGGCTCGCAATAAAGCTAGCCCTGATCGAGCAACTAGTAGTCCTATCTATCTACCTCTCTAGACACAATATCTTGAGTACCAATGATGGTGACTACATCTGCTGGCATGTGATGTTTGGCCATAGAATCGAGTCCTTGTGAATGGGCAGAGCCAGGTGCTCTTATTTTACGACGGTAGGGACGATTGCTACCATTACTGACCAGAAAGACACCAAATTCCCCTTTAGGTGCTTCCACTGCGGTATAGGTAGAAGAAGCTGGTACGGAAAAACCTTCTGTATAAAGTTCGAAATGGTGAATTGAGGTAGAGTAGACCGATGATGATCCTGTAGTCATTTGGCCGGCTATTGAAAGAAAAAGCTTGCATCTGCTCCCCCTATGAGAATATAACCGGTCCCATCTCTCTCCAAACCTAACGTGGTAGTTTCCCATCATAGGGCTTTCTATCTATAGATTGAGGCATTACCAAGGAGCTAATTCGTTCAGAACTCAGTTGACTGCTTCTATAGATAAGGCGGAGCGTCCTTGGCTCAGCATTATAGCACATAGGGCTTCAGCGCTACTACAGCGCTTCGCTAACGCTCGGCTAAGTCTTGAACCTTCGCGCTGACCGTTCGCTTTCTCAGTAGCAAAAGCTCTTCTCTTTGCCCCTTACCATGAAAGCCTTAAGCGAGAGATTTGTTGTTTTATTGCTCCTGCTTCCTCACTGGGCTCGTCAAGCCAACTTAGCTTTTTGGTAGTTGAAACTGCGGTTGAAGCGGACATTTCGAAATGAGAGCATCGAAGACATATATACACGGTGACTCTTACTAAAAGACTGACTTAGGCCAACGTGAAAGAAAGGGCGGGCACTCTCGTGTTTCAACCCCACTATACTCTGAATAAATAGTTGTGGGGCACTGTATACTGATAGCTTCTACGATAAGCAAGTGAATGGGGGCGGTGCGTGGCGAACGGTTCATCAAGCCATTTCTCGCCTCAACCCCTGTCATATAGGAAGAGGGGTGAAACAGCGAGACCAAAGGGAGAGGGGTACTTTACAAATAGGGGGTAATTGATTCGCACCTGACTGTGATAGCCCTCTCGATACCTTATTATGTGAGCTTTGTTACTAGTGGTCGATTTCCCGTGGCGTTATAGCCTTTTCCCAGTGCGCGAAGCCCCAACGAAGAAGATGTTAGTGGTTTCTCATTGGGTCAATAAGCAAAATCCCTCTTTTTGTGCTACTCCTACTCCGTCAGCGGTAAAAAGACTAAGAAAAGGCGAAGCGTTCTCTTGGTTTCCCAACCTCTTGCTTCTAAAGGTTGCCCTCTCTCGGCTGGATGTTGTTCCAGCCTACTACGAGGATCCCGTATCCAGCAACCCAACCTAAAAAAAGGGCATAAAAAAGCCTTATCTAGGTTGGAACTATGAAGCTGACCTTATTATTCATTCAAAGGGTAAAGGGCTTTTTCAGGTGGTGTGCAGGAGCGCATTTCTGTTTTCCCTTTACTAGACTAGTGGTGGGGTCCCGTGGTTCCTATACCGCCGTGTTTCCTGGTCCTTTTCTTTTAGTGCTTCGACCCGAAGCAATAGCTTCTAGCTAGTTCAGTGGCTAAGATGGCTGCGCTCCAGCTCACTCAAGAATGGGACGGCAATGGTCTGTCGGCAAGCTCGTTCTGATCTTGGATGCAGTACATTGGACTGTTGAAGCACCACCACGAAAGCTACCGCGGGTTCACGTTCGGTGCGGTAAGGCACCACCCAGTTGTGCCAGCTGCCAACTCCGGCGTGTCAGCTTAGTTATCCTCATCAAGCCACTTACTTAATGTCTAGCTTCCCAACAGGTAGACAGTTCCTTTTCCCCCAGATCAATGAAGAAGGGAGAAGTGTGTGTATTCTTCCGAATCCCCGAAAGCGAAGCGCTATGCCGGGGCGGGGGGACGGGACAAGAAACGGCTCCGAAGAAAGCTATTTTGGTTCCCAATGTTTCTCCACGCCCAACGAGATGCGTCAACCTCGGGATGCTTTACTCCTAACCCCACAAGGTTCCGAGACGGAGCTTAACCTGAGTCTCGGTTAAGAACGGCGATGATCTACGTTTCACACGGCACACGATTCCATGGATAGTTTCATTCGAGATCGTGATGGAGGACATAGCTTACGATCATCGGCTTTGGTCATGCCACTAGGCATTTGATTAGGACATTGCACAATGATACGAACACTTTGTCGCATCTCTTCGATACGGATACAGTAACGATCATAGCAATCTCCTCTAGTACCTACGGATACGTCAGGATCCAATTGGTCATGAACATCGTAAGGTGCTGCTCTTCACAAATCCCAGCATACCCCTGGTTGGGATGGGTAGGCCCACCACTTCACTTTCACTTAGGCCCGTAAAAAGTCAGTGGGGGGACCCTGTCGGGCTCCTTCCCCCCCCCCCCCCCCAAAAAACAAGAAACTGTACGTGAGAGTTTCCCTTCATACAGCTCGAATCATTCTCAGATGCCCCGACGAGAGAGAGGCATCCTTTCCTTCTTTGTTGGGTTGGTTCACGCGCAAACGAGCACCGGCCGCAACAGCAGGGAACTATGACCAATATAGTCAGACACTTAGCTACATCTGCACGCAAAAGGAATGTGGTTCTGGTTGAGGCTTTCTTTCCTTTATTAGTAAAGGGGGCGTGAGACGTTCGCGGAGTTCGTGCCTTACGTACCACCACGGGACTGTTCGTTCTTTTTCGGATCCCGCTCCTAAACATAAGGGATAGGGGGAAGGTGACCGGGCCTATCATATCAAAAGGGTTGTCGAAAGAGAACCTGGCTACCTATTTCATTCGTGGTTCCGGGGCGGGGTCCGATTCGACCGACTTTTGGATAACAAGAAGGCGAGCTGATCTGCTTTGATCTAGGAAAAAGCCCAGTAAGCCACCAACTCGGTGCAGGTCACGTGACCTACAGCTTGGCCTTTGCTTTTTGAGGCTGACTCTACCCACATCTCTATGTGCCCGGAGCACTTCCATATGGAGAAAGATAGGCTTACCATGTTCCATCAATAGCACCTAACCTATGCCGATTTTGGCGGACCGTGCTCCACCCCGGTGAACTTATGCGGTTCCGACGTACCCAGAGGCCAGAGGCGAATCCGTTCACGGTCTGTAGGACCAAGACCATTCAAAGGTAGGTGGCCCGCCTAGAACAGTCATCTTTGACTGGGCTTACACACATTCGCTCACTTACGCTGTCCCCCTTGTTTACAGTTCAATCAGGTTTAGTAAAAGGGTTGAGGTTGAGTAAGTAGTGATTGATTGAGTTTACCGTTCAAGAATCAATAGATAAGGACAAGAAGGCAGAGGATCAAGCAAGAGCTGGGGAATTTTCATCTTGAGTTTCGGCTTTACAGTTCAATCAGGTAATAACAAAGGGTTGAGGTTGAGGATTGACTGACTGTTGAGTCAAATGAATCGGAAGGTGAAGGTAAAGGAATCTTCTTGAGTTTCGGCTTTGTTTACAGTCTTTGAAAAGAAAAGAGATAGTCAAACCCAGAGCTTGACCGACCGACCTTGTTCAATTCAAGAGGGAAAGAAGGTTCCGTCAGTAGTTCATGAGTTTACCTTGTTCAAGAAGGAATAAGGGTTTCTTGTTTCGGCTTTTCTCTTTGTCTTTTACCCTGGCTGGGAAAGAAGTAGAATGAATCTTCCGTCTTGACTGACAGTGAACGCTCATTAATCGTCAGTTGAGGATTGACTTCTGTTCTGCATTACCTTGTTCAAGAATAGTGAAGGAATATCTGATAATGAATAGGAAAGGGGTGAAGCCGAGGGGTGAAACAGCGAGACCGAGTTCAAGAGTGTTTGAAGGAATCTTTCAGATTTACTTACAGTTAAGTCGAATTGATTCTTCGATAGTCTTGACTTCCTGTTCCGGAGCTTGACCTGATGATAGTTTACGAGGGGTGAAATAGCGAGACCGAGAAGGAGAGGGGAAGGGGCGGAGCCACTTTAACGAGTTGTAGAGGTTCAGGAGTAAGTCGCTGTCAAGCAGCTAATTCATTGATTCTCGAACTGTAAAGGAGTTAAGCGTCTTCATTCATTCTTGTTTCGGCTTTGTTCCGATCAGGGTTTCATTTAGTAGCTCCGGCAATAGAGGTTCAGTAGTTCACTCTCATTCTTCTTTCGTCTTTCAAAGCAGCTAAGGGGAGTTCCATCAGGTTCAGGGGAAGGAGCTAGGCCACTTAACCGACAGGTTCCGGAAAAGGAAGAAGACGACGAGAATAGGGGATTGAGTTCAGGATCAAGAGCTGTTCAAGAATCAATAGGTGAGGGAGGTAAGATCATAAGAGTTGGATCATAAGAGTTGGAGTGAGTCTTTCAAAAGCAGAATCAAAGGAGAAGATCAAGAGTGAAATCAAACACCTATTCCGTTTCCCTTGTTTACTGTGAATGAATAAATAGGGACAAGAACGGAACAAGGAGCGAAGCGGCGAGAAGAGGAGAGGAGCGAAGCGAACATCCAGCTAGCCAGTAGTTAAGGAGAAAGAATTGAATATGCTTTACCTAGTTCAATCCGGGCAAATGAACTCAAATACCTCAAAAACATCCCTTTTTCACGGGAAAGTATCAATTTAATAAGAAATGTTCTTTAAAGGCGTTTACTGTTCAAGAAGTAGGAGAACGAGGAGAAGGAGTGAAGGGGAAGGCGTTCCATCCGGTGAAGGAGAATGAATAGGAGTAAGTCGCTCTACTGTCAAGCAGCTAATTCATTTCTTCTTGTTGAGTCTTTCAAAGCAGCTAACTAACTCAATAAATAAGGCAATGGAAGCCACTTTACCGACAAGTTCAAGAGCTGGAAGTAGCTCAGGGCTAGAAAGGCAAGGTCAGGGAATATCGTATAAGTAGCTCGACAGTAAAGGATTGAATCTGAATTTCCTCTCCTGTAAAGCTATTTTGCAGCTAACTCCTGAATTTCTCCGGTTACTGCTCATTCTCTTCTTCTTATTCTTCTTTCATTCATTTAGCTTTACCTCGTTCAAGAGTGAAATCAGTCTCATTCTTGCTTGTTTCCTCTTTCCTTCCTGTTCCGGATTGAATGAATAAGAAATGGTCTTTCTTTCTTTCACCGTAAACTCGTTCCAGAAGTAGGATCAGGAGAAAGAATATGCTTTCCCTCGTTAAAGAATCAATAGGTTCAGTAGTTTACCGTTCAAGAATCAATAGAGACAAGAACCGAACAAGGAAAGAAGCTTCTCATCCAGCGGGCGGCTTTACCTCCGGAAATAAGGCAAGGGTTTCATTCAGTAGCGAAGGGAAGGTCATATCGTTGAGTCAAAGGTTCTTCTTCTAGCTTTACCGAGCGATGGAAATCTGTCGAATGAGTGAAAGAAGGTGAATGAGTTTACAGTGAATAAATAGGTGAAAGTGAACAAGAACTTAGAATAACTCACAATCACAAAAGGGACAGGTGAAGGGGCGAAGCCAGCTGCTTTACTTACCAGAGAGTCAGTCAAAGAGTGAAAGCAAGAAAGGATCAGAGAATCTAAGGAGAAGGTTTTCTCTTGAGTCTTTCGTTTCGTCTTTGTTTACTGTTCGTGTTTGGTTTGAAGGAATAAATAGGGAGAGGCCATGGAATTGTGAGACCGAGTTCAACACCCATTCTATTCTATTCCATTTACCGAGTCTTTGAAGCAGTGAGACGAGAAGAGGAGAGGAGTCAACTCTCTAATTAATGTTTCGTCTTTCAAGCAGAATCAAACAAAGGAAAGCTAAGAGAACAGACCTCGTTCAATCAGTAGTTCAGGATCAGTCTTCTTTCATTTGAGTAGTTTACAGTTACAGTGAAAAAAGAAATGGGTTCCGGTTCCGGTGAAGAAGCGAAGGGAATGAAGTAGCTCAGAGAATAGAGGTGAACGAGAGAATAGGACCAGGAGTTCAGTTCTGTCTCATTAATCTTTCGAACATCCTTTCATTTGCTTACAGGAGAGGAAAAGAAGAATAGTCGTCCAGTTTACCCTCTTCAATCAGGTAAGTAGTTCAGGATCATTAATCTTTCAAATTCATCTTGTCTTGCTTTAGTCTGGACTTCCGGTTCAGGAGCAAAGCCGCTCGACCTTACGGGGATAGGGAGAGGAGTGAAAGAGCTCGACCGGTAGGGAGAGGATTTCATTCATTTAGTTTTACCGAGTGAAAGAGTGTCTGATTCTTCTTGCATTCCGTTCAGGTTCAGGAGAGAATGAATGAATTTAGCTTTACCGAGGGAAAGAGTGTTTGAGGGTTCCGGTTTCACTATCTCTTTGCTTTTCTTTACTCTCTAGTTCCAGATTGAATGAAAGAAGGTAATAGCATATAATGTTCAGTAGTTAAGTCTCATAACGAACTCACAATAACTTCTGGTAATGTAATAGAGGTTCATGAGTTTACAGTGAGGGGAGGGGGGAGTCAATTAATTTCATATGCTTTCCCGAGTTCAATCTGGTTCATATGCTTTACCTGGTTCGTTCAGTAGTTCAGTTTAGGGAATCGAGGTGACGGGTTTCTCTTTCGGCTTAGTTTACATTACAGTTAAAGTCAAGAATAACATAGGTGAAATCAGAGACAGGATTGAATATGCGAGCGAAGTCTCATTCATCTTCAGTCTTGACTTGCTTGAAGGAGAAAGATCAGTTCAATCTGGGGCAGAAAATGAAATTGTGAAACCGACAGAGGAGGTGAAGGAAATGAAATTGTGAAACCGAGTTGTAGAGGTGAGGGAGCAGATCCTACAGTTTCTTACAGGTCAATCCGGTAATAAAGGTTCAGGTTCAGGAGCTAATGAATGGACTCTCCCTTCTTTGTTCCAGTTCAGTAGTTATGTACTGTCTCTTTCTTTCATTTGTTCAGTCCTTGTTTACGAGGTGGAATAAATAGGTTCCCGCTCATTCATCTTTCGTTCAGTCTTAGTTTACTGTTCCAGAGTGAAAGAAGGAAGAAGATAAGGAATGTATTTCATATGCGAGTGAAGGGGAGAAGATCTAGAATGAATCTTTCGGCTTTCCCTTGCTTACTCTGAAAGAATAAAAAACACAATTACTGACGGGAATAGAAGTTCACTCTCATTCATCTTTCTTCTTCTTTGACAGGAGAGTAAGTCAAAGAGTTCCATCAGGTTATGGTTCAGTAGCTAAGGGGAATATCGCCAAACAAAGGGAGAGAAGTGAAAGAGGTCGACCGGTAGGGAGAGGAGTGAGGTCTCTTTCCTTCCTCTTTCCTTCCCTCAGTCAGAAATGGCCTAAAAAATAGGGAGAGGACAATCAGTTTACTCTTCAATCTGGTTCAGTGAAGTAGTTCAGGCAATGGAATAGTTCAACCCCAGTGAAAGAAGAATACGCCAGTTTACCTTGTTACAGAGTTCCATCAGAAGAGAAAAAAAGAAAGAATAGTTCAACAAAAGTGAAATTAGGGAATAAAACCAAACAAAGCTAAAGCTAGAAAAGAAAGGCTAAGACAGAGAGCAGCCAAGCAAGCAAGCTGCTTTACCTCAAGAAATAAGGCAAGGGGGAATAGATAGAGGAAAGAAAAGGGTGAAGGTTGAGGACAATTAATCAAAGGTGTAGGCAATGGAATTGTGAGACCGAGTTTACGAGGTGAACGAGCGAAAGCGGCTCGAACCATAGCGAGAGGAGTGAAAAAACCGCTCGACCAAAGGGAGAGGAGTGAGGGATCATTAATCTTTTGGCTTTGTTTACAGACAGTAGAGGAACGAAGTGCGAGACCGGAAGGGAGAGGAAATTCATTGAATATGCTTTATGATATGAACCAAGCGACATCAATCATACAATATACTTCAATGAAGATGTGAAGAAAAGGTTGTCAAAATTATCAAAAAGATGTTTCAATTCATGCTACATTGAAGAAGAATGAAGTGTGATTGTTGTAAATTTTGGGTGGGTTACAATTTAGAGTAATTTAGAGTTATTGTATTTTAAGACATTTTATTTACTTTAGGTTACATTTACATAATGGCTAATTATGGCCATTAAGTATGAATGTTACAACTTTTGGAATGCCTTTAATATTTTCATTTTCAGGCTATATAAAGCCATGTATGTTGTATTTGTAAGGTAGACTTGGAAAATATATTAAAAGAAGCATTTGTGCTTTCTTTAGCCAATGGCTAAGTTTCTTTGCAATTCTATGTAGTTTAGATTGCATGTAGAATCATTCAAGCTCGACATGATCAATCTTGCTTGTGGAATGATTCGAATCTCAAACAAGTGTTTGAGATATTTGATCAACAAGAGTCATTCAAGCTAGACATGATCGATCTTGCTTGTGAAGTGATTCGAATCTCAATCAAGTGTTCTTGCCTTGAGATATTCGATCAACAAGGTAATCCGAATCTTACCCCCCTTGTAGTTGATTCCTTATCTTATCACTTTACCTCCTTCAATCAGGGAAGTAGTTCAGCAGTGAAGGAGAAGATCAAGAAGAAATAGGAGTAAGTAAGTAGCTCGACTGTCAAGTTCAAGGAATACAGGTTCTGGAGCTCAGCAGCTTTAGAGTGAAATCAGGTTCGTTCAGTACAGTAGTTAAGGAACAAGCAAAGTACGAGAAGAGGGAAAGGAAAGAGCCACTTTTACCTCCTTCAATCAGGCAAGGGAATAGAGGGGCAGTCTTTCAAAGCGGAGCAGCTAATTGATTCTTGAACTGTAAAGGACTGATTCTTCTTTAGTTGAGTCTTTGTTTACTATCTTTGAAGGAATCTAAATAGGGAATATCGGAAAAGGTTTAAGGTTTCGTCTTTCCTTGTTGATTACGGTTCAGGAGAGAGAGAAGGTGCAGGTTCACGAGAATGAAAATAGCTTGACCTTGTTCAAGGGTTCCATCAGGTTCAGGTGAAGGAGCTTCTCTTCCTGTTCCGTCTGATAATTCATCTTTAGTCTCCCTTCTTTCATTCTCTGATTCTGATTCTATCACTGTAAAGGGGCGAAGCTGCTCGATCTCCCGGTAGGGAGAGGATAATGAGGCTTGAGTTTCGTCTTTCCTTTCTTTTTCAGGAAATAGATAGAGGTTCAGTAATTCAAGCAATGGAATTGGGAAACCGACAGGTTTAGGAGTTTACCTCTTTCCTGACTGTGAAGTCTCATTAATGTTTCATCTCCCCTCTTTCTTTCTTTCACTGTCAAAAAGGTATAAGGAGTTAAGTCGAATTCATCTTTCTTCTTCTTCTCATACAGCTTTCCCAGTTCAACCCGCCCTCGAGTTGGAGAGGGGTGAAACAACTCGACCGAGAGGGAGAGGTGCAGGAAATGGAATTGCTTTACTGAGTTTACGAGGGGTGAAAGAGCTCGACCAAAGGGCGAGACCGAAGGGCGAGACCGAAGGGCGAGACCGAAGGGAGAGGGGCAGGCAATGCAATTGGAAAAGGAAACGAGTTGTAGAGATGAGGGAGAGAAGCCTATTTACCTCCTTCAATCTGTCAAAGGGTGTCGGTTTAGTCTCATTAATCTATCTTTCGTTCAGTCTTAGTTTCCAGTGGTGGTTGAAAGGAGAAGATCAAGATCAGTTCAAGATAGGGTCAGGCAGGAGAGAGATAGTTTACGAGTTCCATCTGTCTCATGAATAAGGAGTCTTTCAAGCAGAAGAAAGAAGAAGAGGTTCAGCAGGCAATGGAATAGTTCAACCGACCAATAGAAGAAGGAGCAAACAGACCCACAGAAAGAGTGAAATCAAAGAGCTACTATTTACCGAGGGAAGGAAATCTGTCGAATGAATCGAAAGGTTCAGGTGAAGGAATCTTTCTTTCGTATTTACTCTCCCTTCTTGTATACGTTCAATCAGGTTCCGCTTCCGGGTCAGTAGCTCAGGTAATATGGGTTCAGGAAGGTTCCGGTTTCACTATATCTTTTCTGTACTCTCCCCTACTGTAAACTCTCATTCTTGCTTTCGTCTTTCCTTTAACATTACCTTCGTTCAATCAGGTTCAGGAAAGAACAGATGAGAGAGAGACCGGCCATATGTCCTGTTCTAATCTTTCTTCTTCTCTTCCATCCTTGAATTTGATTTGACCTTGTGAAAGAAGGTTCAGGTCCGGTTCAGGATCAAGAAGAAATAGGAATAGGAAAAGGAGTTACATGCAGCAATGAGACAGACCGATAGGTGAAGGAGCTTGACCTTCCATACAGCTTCTTATCCAGCCTATGTAAAAGAGTTAAATTACCTCTTTAATAGGGAATATCGTCGTCAGGGTCAGGAGAATGAATCTTTAGTCTTTTACCGACCGTAAAGCAGCTAATTTATTGAGTCTTGACTTCCCGTTCAGGAGAATGAATCTTTCGTCTTGACTCTCCACTCTCCCTTCTTTCTCTATCGGTTACGGTTCATTAGGTGAATGAGCAAATCCTTCTTTTTCAGTTCAATCTGGTTCCGGTGAAGGTGAAGTAGCTCAGGGTTTCGGTTCAGTCAATCAATTCTCTTTTCTTTTCTGTACTCTCCTGTTCCGTTTCATTAATCTTTCTTGTCTTGCTTTCGTCTGTAAAAGCTGCTAATTCATTGATTCTATCACAGTAATAGGTTCTGTCTCATTCATTCATCTTTCTTCTCCCTTCAAACTCTAATCAGTCCTCTCTTCCGGCCGGATGTAATGATCCCAGTTTAGCCCTTCCTTGTCCTGTAGCGAACCAAGTCTGCCCTCTTTTGATTGTTGGGCCACCCATGGAGTTTCTTTGTTCACTAGAATAGAATAAGCAGCAGATTAAGCGCGTTCACTGGAATAAGCGAATTAACCGCACTCTGGGATCGATAAGTGAGTTAGCTTCCCCTTGGATCCATTGGCAAGTTTGGTCTTTCCCCAATGCGGTATGGAAGGAATTCCCCCCGTGGTTCGACGATTGGGTTAAGCTTCCTCCCCAAAGGGATCAGTTTGTCCATGTCACTAAGCGGGATTCCTTTAGTTTGATTCCAACTCCACAAGTTCTTTTGCTTTGGCGTCTGGCCTCTCCGATTATAAGGTTTACTAAAAGGCGAGGAGTAAGGTGTCTATGTCAGTACCCCCATTATTACGGGTATCTCATACCGATTGAGTTAAATAAGTCAAGTTGGCTAGTGTGGCTTGATTTTGATAATATTAGAAAGTCTTCGAGAATCTGTCTAGGCAGATAGGATGACTCCTCCTTGTTCTTGTCACTCGGCGGCCGACGACTAGAATTTCTCAATCTCATCTCTTATCCAAACAGGGAACTAGTTTACAGGATCCATCTATTTTGCAACTCATTTCCTCCTTTTTCTATCGACCTATCATAGACAGACAATAAGGGATTTGGCACCAAAAACGGGAATCCCAAATGCACACCTACCTATCTTATAGAATTTCTTTCGTCACAGCTTTGAAAGAGGGGTTACAACCAACTTTCCATTTAAACATAGTCGTTATTGTCATGACGGTTTTGTTCCTATTTCGGTAAGCGAGTTTGAAGCACGAGGATTTTCAGATCTTTTGAGCGATGAATCAGAGTGAACTCCCAGATTGAACAAGGTCAAGCTACTCAACCTTTACAGTGAAAGAAAGAAGAAATTCATTAGTTTACTGGAAAGAAAAGAAAGAAGAAAGACTCAACCTCAGGAACCTTATACGACCTTATTGAGGTAAAGCTAGAATCAGAATCAGATATTCCATTTACTACAGGAGAGTACAGAAAAGGAAGAAGACGAAAGATGAATGAGAGTGCACTGGAAGGAAAGACTCAAGATTCATTCGACTAATTGAACTGTAAACAAAGACTCCACTCTCAAGGGAGGTCTCTATCTTTCACTCATGTGTATAGTACAGTACCCGGAGGATCACCAGTTGATTGTAGCAGAGGTATCATCTTTCTAACAGTAGACAGAAATACCCTGATATGAACCAAGAGACATCAATCATACAATATACTTCAATGAAGATGTGAAGAAAAGGTTGTCAAAATTATCAAAAAGATGTTTCAATTCATGCTACATTGAAGAAGAATGAAGTTTGATTGTTGTAAATTTTGGGTGGGTTACAATTTAGAGTAATTTAGAGTTATTGTATTTTAAGACTTGTTATTTAATTTCGGTTACATTTACATAATGGCTAATTATGGCCATAAAGTAGGAATGTTACAACTCTTGGAATACCTTTAGTAGTTTCATTTTTTAGGCTATATAAAGCCATGTATGTTGTATTTGTAAGGTAGACTTGGAAAATATAGTAAAGAAGCATTTGTGCTTTTCTTTAGCCGATGACTAAGTTTCTTTGCAATTCTATGTAGTTTAGATTGCATGTAGAATCATTCAAGCTTGACATGATCAATCTTGCTTGTGGAGTGATTCGAATCTCAAGCAAGTGTTCTTGTCTTGAGATATTTGATCAACAAGAATCATTCAAGCTAGACATGATCGATCTTGCTTGTGGAGTGATTCGAATCTCAAACAATGTTCTTGCCTTGAGATATTCGATCAACAAGGTAATCCGAATCTTATTCCCCTTGTATTGATTCCTTATCTTATCATACCCAATTTTGAGAAAGAGGACTTGTTTGATCTTACAACCGTCAGTGTCTTAAAAAGCCCCTTCTCTTTCCTTCTTGACTTTTTTCTTATTGTTGAAGGCAAATCCAGCCGGGTTTCGATTCTTTCAGTAAATAGGGGAAGGGAGTATCGTATTCCAGTCAGGTAATACATAGAAGCAGAAGCTAAGGTTACGGAGCAGGAGAATTCATCCATAGAGTAGAGTCAAAGGGGAAGGTTCAGTCGAATGAATCTTTCATTTTATTCTCCCTATCACAGTCAAAATTAATTAATTAATAAGGAGTCTCCCTTCTTTCTTTCATTCTCGTCAGGTGAAGGAGCGAAGGTCATATCGGAAAAGGTTCCGGCAATGGAATTGCTTTACCAAGTTGTAGAGGTTCTGGATTGAATTGACTCGACTGTATAGGTTCAGGTTCAGTCGCTTCGCTTAATCTCATTTGACTGACTCTCCCCGATTGAATGAATTTACTCAACTGTAAAGGTTCCCCGGTTGAACTATCTCTTTTCTTTCCCTTCTTTCTTTCACTATAAACTCTCATGAATAAGGAGTCTCCCTTCTTTCATTCATTCTCGTCAGGTTCCGGAAAAGGAGCGAAAGCTGTGAGACCGAGTTTACGAGGCGAAGGAGCGAAAGCAGTGAGACCGAGTTGTAGAGGCGAACGAGCTTCGGCAGTGAGACCGATAGGGAGAGGAGCGAAGGCTGTGAGACCGAGTTTACGAGGCGAACGAGCTCTGGCAGTGAGACCAAGAGGGAGAGGAGCGAAGGCAATGAGACCGAGTTGGATAGGACAGAAGATGCTTTAACCTATTTACCCAGTTTACTGTGAAAGAAGAAATAGGGGAAATCCGGGGAAGGTGCGAAGCGAACATCCTTGCATTTGATTCGTTTACAGTTCAAGAAGAAGAAGAAGAGACCGTAAAATAGCTTGACCTTCTTCTTTCAGTTCCATCTGGTTCAGGAGGTAAGATCAGAGAGAGAAAGAATAAAAAGAACACCTACTTGTTCAAGAATAGTGAAAGAATAACTCACATTCACTTCCTTCTCATAACTCACAATAACAGAACAAGGAATGCCGGAGAAAGATCAGAGCCAGAGCTAAGATTGATTTCCAGTTTACTGTGTTTGAAGGGAAAGAACAAGAACTTCAGGTAAAAGAGGTTCATGAGTGAAATCAGGTTCATCAGTAAGTGATAGAATAGTACAGGAGTTTACTGTGATAGAATCAATAGGTGAAAGAAAGAAAGAAAGAAAGAAGGGAATGAGGTCAGATCGATCAGCTGCTTTACCTTTGGCTCCATTCCCCGAGAAGCGAACGAACAATTTATGCATGCCTTTGGGTTACTCTCTCCAAATTCCACTTTTCTTACTATTACAACAAATGTAACAACTTAGAATAAGCCAAGAGCTAACAGGTGACGGTCAAGGTATCACATTTCCAACCGGAGAGGATTGATTGAATATGATGCGAGACTGTAAAGGAGAAAGAAGCGAACAATTTATGCCTTTGAGGTTACGAGAGACAAATGATGATTAGATTCCGATCATCTTCTTTTTCAGTTCAATCAGGTGAACGAGATAATAGGAACAGGCAGGAGTTTACCGTGAAAGAAGGATCAGAGAAAAAATGAATCGAGAGTGAAGACTTGAAAGACTTTCAGGGGCAGGATCAAGACTACTATCTTTACCGAGTGAAAGAAGGAAAAGGGGCGAAGCAGCTCGACAAAGGAGAGGGTCGAAGACATGAAACCGAGTTTACGAGGTGAGAAGTCTCAGACGCTCGACGAGAAAAGAAAAGGGAGAGGGTTGAGGGTTCTTCTTCCTCTCATACAGCCTATATGAATTACCTTGTTCAAGAGTGAAATCAATTAGGCTCATTAATCGATAGTCTTTGGTTACCGTTCAGCGAGAGGCAATGAATGGAATATGCTTTCCCTTGTTCAATCATAAATAGGAAAAGAAGAATGAATAAGGAGTCCTTGTTTACCGGCCAGAGAGTAAGTGAAAGAATCCATAGGTGAAGAGAGAGTACATTCATTAGCTTACTGAACCAACCACATGAACCTATTTCCCTTGGTTACTGGTCAGGCAGGGAGAGTCCATTCATCTTTCGGCCGACACCTAAAAGGAAGGAGAGGAGCGAAGCAATGAGCCCGAGGTGTAGAGGCGAATGAGCGAAGCAACAAAGACGAGAAGAGGAGCAAAGCTGTGAGACATATAGTGCGCGAATGAGCGAAGCCATGAAGACCGATAGGTAGGGAGAGGAGTGAGGTTCGGAAACTCTTTCAGTTAGTCTTTGTTTACAGCGAATATCGTATAAGGGGAAGGGGCAGGCTCAGTAGTTCAGGATAATGAGTCTTGAGTCTCCCCGCCACGATTTCATTCTCTTTTCTTTCCAGTAAAGGTTCAGGGCAAATGAACTCAAATACCTCTAAAATGACCAACAAAATAGGGAGAAGATAGAATTAATTAACAAAAGGTCAGTAAACTCTCTCTCTCGAATGAATAAGGAGTCTCGGCTTTCAAAGCAGCAGCTAATTCAGTTCTTCTTGGTTCGGTGTCTTTCCTGATTGTTCTGTCTCATTCATAAGTAGTCTCCCCTCATTCTGTTACTCTCCTCTAAAGCAGCTAAGCGTCTTCATTGAAAGAATGTTCCGGTCAGGTCATATCGGTTCAGGAAGAAGACGAGTTGGAGAGGTTAATGCAATGGAATTTTGAGACTGTAAAGGAGAGGAATTAGAATAGAATCATTTTCTTAGGTTAGGGAGAAAGAAGAATAAGAGGAGAACGGAGCGAAGCCGAGGGGAACGAGCCGCATTCTCTTCCATCCTTTCTTTTGATTTGACTGACCGAGTGTTTAAAGGTTCAGGTTGAGTCTTTCTTACAGTGAAAGAAAAGAGAAGAGACCGTAAGTAAAGGCCAGGACAGGACAGAAGGGAAGATGCTTTAACTTATTTACCTTGTGAAAGAGTGAAGGTTGAGCCTTTCTTCGTTTACTGTCTTTTCAGGTAAAGAAAGGATAGGTTGGTTGAGTCTCATTCATAAGGAGTGGTTACAGGAGAGTCTCAGTAAATGAATTAGCTGCAGCGGCTTTACCTCAATAAATAAGGTCAGGTCATAGTTCAATGGCCTAAAAACATAGGGAGAGGCTCACAAGGAGTTAAGTCGAATTCATCTTTCTTCTTACTGTTCAGGGGAAGGAGTTCAACAGCTCGACCGGAAGGGAGAGGAGTGAAAGAAAGCCAGTTCCGGTTCAGGTTCAGTAGTTCAGTCTCTTTCGATCGAATTACCTCTTCAATAGCCATAAGCAAAAAATAGACAGAGGATAACATTGATTCATTAATGGTCCGTCAGAGTGAAAGAATAAGGAAAAGGAAGAAGCCGCATTACATCCTTCTCTTTACAGTGGGGGAGAGAGTAAAAGAAAGAGTTCAATCTGTCTCACAGGATAGGTGTAGGAGTTAAAGAGAAAGAAAGAATCGAGAGTTGGTTGAGTCTTTACAGTTAGTCAAAGAAGGGAATATCATAAAGATCATAATTGCTTTAGAGCTCCATCAGGGTAAGGAAAGCAAGAGAGAAAGAAGAGACAGACAGACCGGACAGGACAGAAGATGTAACCTAGTTACCGGATCGAGTCTTTGAATGAAGGAAAAGGTTCAGCCAATGCAAATAGAATCCTCAGCAGCTTTATCGAGTAAAAGAAGTCATAGTCCAAGAGCGAAGACGAAGACAGACAGACTGTTTGAAGGGACGGGACAGGCAATGGAAGTGGGGCCAGGTTCTATGAGTTTACAAGAGAGTACATGAAATCCTAAGCTGTTTTACCGAGGTCAAGAAGGAAGGAGTGAATGAGTTACAGTTCTACAACTCTTGATTGAGTCTTTCTTTGGTTACTGGTAAAGAAGATCAAGAAAAGAAAAGAGAACAAACAGACCCAGAATAAATAGTTGAAAGTGTTGGGTTTTATGTCCTAAAACTCATAGTTTGTAAACAAAGATATATTCTATTTTCAATAAAGTTATTATTGATGTTTATTCAGTAAAAATTGTTATTGAATAAAGTGAACTTTACGATCATTAATCTAAATCTAATAAACTAAGAACACTCTGGCTATAGTATGATTACTTGAACTATATGTAGAGACATAAGAGTGAATCAAGTTCAAGTATATAGTCAAAATGATCTATAGTATAAGAATAAGGCTGAGTACCTTATTCTGGGGACACTATGGATGCGGCCCACTTTTGTATATGATATAAACAATGTGATCACTAAATTGTGCATGTGGAGACATGTGAGTGGGGGCGTCCTATGCAATGAGTATTGCATAAGATCGGACCATGAAGAAAACCACTCTCACTTTATAAAGTCGTTTACTGTTGAGACTGATTTTCTTTTCATTCGATAACCTAGGTAACTCGGTTTTAATCCTGAGCTAACCATGAACTCCTGTTTATTCGGAATTATCCTTAGATTTGCTGGGTGAGAGTGGCTCTAGTTCGCCGACTCAACAGGCCTCCCATTTCAGGGGTAAGACTGGGTGAATGGCTGGGGATGTGGGGTGCAAGACGGAATTCACTCCTACCCACTTTTAGGGATAGAAGAAAGGTAGTTCCCTTAAGCACTGGCTCCAGGTCTTGAACAAGGGGCCCCACCCTCTCATTGGCCTGAGAGGGATTCGGTTTACTGGTTGGACCACAAACCAATTGTTCATTAGAGGATCAGTGAGACATAAGGAACAAGAAGTAACTTCAGGGGTAAAATGGTAAATTGACCCAGCTCTAGTTATGAACAACCTGTGAAGGATCGACTTACTAATCATGGTTATATCAGATGGACAGAAATATATCTATAGTGAGGGGAGTGCAACTACTAGGCTATAGTGGAGTGTCCTAGTAGTTAACGAATGTTGGTTAACCAGGTTAATGAGTTTAATCGGTTAATCTTGGATCGTTGGAGCCCATGATCTATAGGTCCATTAGGTCCCTCTGCTAGCTCATATTGGACTAAACCATAGAACAGTGTGACGAGTGAGTTCGAAGTGTTCGAATTCAAATTAGGGAATATGCATTACATATATACGATATATTTAACCGCAATTTTGTTTTATTTACGAATTAAACGAAAAGAGAGAATCTGAGATATTTAAATAAGATTTAAATATCTGATTATGTGTTGGAATTGATTGGGATTGGCATTTGAATTAATATTAAATATTAATTAAATAGTTTAATTAATCATTTAATGTTACTTTAATTTGAAATTCATTATTCAAATTATTCAAATTAATTGTTTGAATTAAAATGAAGAAAGTCAAAATGTTGACTTTCATCTAATGGAAAAATCCATGTTAGTGGAATTTTGAGGTGTCATAATTTGGTTTAACCAAACTTGCATGTTTGCCAAATAAACCCCACAAGTTTGAGTGGAATTTTGAGTGTCAAAATTTGGTTAACTCAAACATGCATGCTTGCCACATAATCTAAACATTTGAGTGGAATTTTAAGTGTCAAAATTTGGTGATCTCAAGTTTGCATGAACATGCAAACTTGACTCTTTAAATAAGAGTGATCATGATACTTGGAAGGGATTCTTCATCTTGATGAAAAACCTTGAGAAAAACCTCTCACAAACACTCTCTTTCACATATACAAAATTCCTCCCAAGTTTAGTCACTCATCGGATTCCACAATCCCATTCTAAGGCCGGAGGATAGTGGAGAAGACACTAGTGGTGGTTCGAAACCGGTTCGTGAGGTAAAAGGAGTTTGAACTACAAAAGATTAATATTTAAACTCATTAAGTTTTAATACTTATAAACATGCTAGTTATTTACAATAATTGATGTTCTAAAAGTGCCTAAGATCCAAATTGCTTCCGCATGTGTTATATTAACACCAACAGAAAGGAAAGGCGAGAAGCAAGCAGGAAGCTGTGAGACAAAGGAGAGAGAGGCCCGAAGCAGTGAGAGAGACAGACCGACCTTACTGGGAAAGAAGAGACAGGCAAGGCAGGCAATATCGGTTCAGTGAAGGGAAGAAGCAAAGAGAACGGATCTAGTTCCGTCTTACCTCTTAATTACCGAGTTCAATCAGGGTAAGGTTCAGGAATAAGCAGTCTTGACTTCCTGCTCAGTCGAATGAATCTTATAGGAGAGAGAGGAAGGACATTAGCTTACTTAGCCGCTTTACCGAGTAAAAGAAGGTTACGGGCAAGGGGAGAGAAGACATAGATAGTTCAACCCGAGTTGGAGAGGGGTGAAAGAGCGAGACCGAGTGAAAGAGTGAAAGAAGGAATCTTTTGGATTTACTTACAGTTAAGTCGAATTGATTCTTCGATAGTCTTGACTTCCTGTTCTGGAGCTTGACCTTCAGATAGTTTACGAGGGGTGAAAGAGCTCGACCGAGAGGGAGAGGGGCGAAGAAGCTCGACTGGAAAGGAGAGGGGCAGGCAATGGAATTGTGAAACCGAGTTTACGAGGTGAGGGAGCGAAGCAGCTTTACCGACAGGGGAGGTTCAAGGGCATCAGCGACCAGAAGGGGTTTGTTTCTTCCATCTGGTGGAGAAGTGTGGCTATTAAGTGGAGAAGTACCTATTAAAAGGGTTGAGAGGGCCAATGGAATGCGTGCGCAATCCTTTCGTTTGAAACAATGCTGGGTTGTTTACGGCACAAGAACTTAACTTGGTTCAGCTTCAAGGATGGTGCTGTTCAGATACTGAGTGAGTCCTGGTTTCTTATTACTTACCCAATGGAAGCCTCAGCAATATTCTCCACAGAAACTCCAATTCGACGAGAGTCCTGTCATGGAAGCAAAGATTGAATATCGTTTGGGGGGTTGCTTCCGCTCTGACTTATCTGAATGAAGAATGTGAGAGGCAAATCATTCAAAGAAATGTTCAGACTTGCAATATATTGCTTGATGCAGAGTTCAATGCTAAGCTTGGGGATTGGGGTCTGGCAGAAGTTTAGTCACACTGTTCGAATACAAGAGAAGCTACTATACCGGCAGGAACAATGGGATATCCCGCACCTGAGTATCTTTATTCGGGTATTCCCACTGAGAAGACAGATGTTTACAGCTTTGGTGTGGTAATGTTAGAGGTGGCAACGGGGAGAAGGCCTCTTGATTATAATGGAATTGTGGTTGTTGACTGGGTCTGGGACTTGTGGAAAAAGGGCAAACTAATTGAGGTGATTCGTGTTGATGGGGCAGTTTGAAGGGGTAGAAATGGAAAGGATGCTGATGATGGGACTTTCTTGTGTGCACCCAGACAAAAAAGGTGAGCGCCGGTGAAGGAAGCTGCAAGGATGATTAGAGATAGAAGCACCACTGTTGCCGGTGAGTAAACAAAGAGTGGGCATTTGACCTCTTTTACCTACCTGTGAATCTGAAGAAATAGTGAATCTCGGTGGAGATCGTCCCAGTCTTGATGATGCACTGTATATGACCCAACCCAATTTAGCTAAGACTTGCTCAGGAAAGGCCACACACATTAACATTACTTCAAATGGTTTTCAGTATGGGGTCTTTGTTACAGTTGGTATCAGACATGGTTGAAGCTTGTTAACCAAGACCAGTCTTCCATTTTGGATATCGGGGGAATTCCACCTTTCAACAAACCTCAACGAAGAAGTTGTGTTTCCTTTAATATAGTTTTTTATAACTATTCCTCTGTAATGCCCGAAAATGAAGAGGAGATTGCTCTTATCAGGCATTCTCATTTTGACCGTTATGCACTTATTTCTGCTTCTTTCTTGTTGTATCATTTTTATACAGTCTCCCTCCTTATTGTTAAGACTCTTTTTGATTGAATAGTGTGAAACTGTATTAACGCTCACACCCCTACCAGTGCCTGAGCCCTTGCCTTGGGGTGGAGTCGAGCTAGCCCAGATATAGTCTTTCAGTTCCTTTCTGATAAACCAACTTACTACTCATAACGAAAAAGATCTCGATTTATTTACAGACAGATATCGTGTGTACTGATTGACCAGATGCGACCGATACCTGTTGACAGATGACAGACAGAAGAGCGGGAAGTAGCATATCTTTCAAGAAAGAAAATGATGTTACTTACTTACAAGCAAGGTATTCGCCCCCCCTTGAATAAAAGAAGGGAAGCAGTATTGATTTTGTATTGACGGATTGAGGAGTCATGCTTTACCAATTTCCAATACAGTTGATCCTGTGTAATTTGAGCATAAAAAGTGGATCTTTCTTTAGCACCTCTTTAGCACCTAGTCATGCATGCTGGCTGACCGAAGCACCTGTACTTCAATCGATTAACCAAGCACGGGAGATATTCACTAAAAGGATAGATAACCGGGATATTGAAAAAAGAAGGGTCGTAGACAGATGAGCCTTTGCGACCGTTTACAAGAGTGAATACCGAAAGAGACAATTCCAGATGCCCTCAGACAGATGCCACTAAACAAGTAAAGGACAACGGACAGTTTTGCGGTGGGAAGACCAACTCTCATTCAAGGAAGCGGACCGTTGACGACAACAGGCCGGGAAGGACAGAGACTACTAAAAAAGGCGAAACTCACATCTTTTTAGAGGCCGTACTTGACCCATCCTTCCCCTGAAACTCGCAATTTAGCAAAGAAAACCATTCCGTACCTTTTTCTCATGTCGCTACCAGCTACAGATCAGATATGACCGGTTGGTTGAAGAAAGAAGAAAAGAGAAATGAACGATTAAGCGAGACTTTGCCTTATAGACCAATGAAATGGAAGTTTGATTAGACAAAAGTTCTTTGAAGACCTCTTCAGCTTCCCCGCTTATTATTGCTATCACCTCACTTTAGACCTGCTTACTTTTTATGAAGATAAATAATGAAAGGCTTTACACAAGACCCTTACACAGGCGAGAGAGAGAGCCTTCGCTTACCTGCTTACTTAACCGTGGCCTCCTATCGTATCTATATCCCCTTTCTTTTCTTTCCTTCAGTTACATCAAGTCTCAGTTCTGCTTCCAACTACCGATGGGAGAAGGCTTGGACGTATAGCAAGAAAGAATCAGAGGTATGGCATACGGGATATATGAAATGAAAGGGGCTGGAAACAGAGCTGGAGATGAGCGCTAGCCAATGGTGAATACTGAAGAAAGCACCTTAGCAATTACCAGTAATGCCCCTATCGACCTCAGTCTTGTTTTTTGCTAACTTGAGTAACGAACACTATCTCATTAAAGGCCGAATATCCATATATATCTTTATGGAAGAGAGTCGGCCCACTTTTAGCCAGCGATTATGCCCGTTTTAGCCCTACCGTCCACCCCTATATAATGGAAAGGGGTACTTTTGAGAGCTGATGTGTAATGGATCAAAGCGACCGTTAGTCGGGCTGATCTATGATTGGTCAAGGCGAGCGAGAGGACACATACCTCCTCCATATTCCTTAAATGGGCAAGACTCGGATACTGCATGCGAGAAGTATAAGAGTTTACTGAACCTTAGATGGAATTGTGAAACCGAAACCGACAAGCGAAGGGGAAGGAGTTTACAGTGAAAGAACAGAGAAGGAGCGAAGCAGTGAGACCGATAGGTGAAGGATTGAATGAATAAGGTAAATAGGTTCTGGTTACGGTGAAGGTGAGGTAGTTATTAATCATTCATCCTTCTTCTTCAATCAATTCATTCTCTGATTCTTCTTTTCAAGAACTCCTTTTCCTCTCCTCTCCTGTAAAGGATTGAATTCATCTTGTCTTGCTTCAGTCTTTCCTCTTCTGTAAAGGAAGATCTGATTCTTCTTCTTTCACTGTTCAGTCTCATTCATCTTTCATTGTTCAATCACAATCCAATCAGGGAATATCCGAAAAGAAGAATAGAGGTTCAGCAGGAGAAGATCAAGAATAAGTAGTCTTTGTTTACAGGTCAGGTAATATCTGTTCAGGAAAGAGCTACTTTTACCTCCTTCAATCAGGTCAAAGCCTCAAAGTCAAAAGCAGGAATTCGAGAAAACAAGACCCCTACGTCTTTCTTGTAAACTAATTATTCGATCTGTAGATCCCAGCAAGGCTGCCACATCACTAAACCACCCAGGGATGTCTCTTGCAAAGAAGTATTCGTAGAGATTTTTCCAGAACCCCAGTCCAGCCTACCCGACTGATATAATCTAGAATCCACTCTCTGCCTTTACTTAACTTAGTAGTAGGCAAATAGTGACCCTATTTGTATGCGCATTCACAGGGCACGTTCCAAGATCTCTCGCAACGAGAACCTAAGAGCCCAACGAATCTCAGATGCAAAGCCCCGCACCTCATTAAGATCATATTGGCATACTCTCCCAAAAAAAATAGAG
This sequence comes from Cucurbita pepo subsp. pepo, assembly GCF_057944985.1. NCBI lineage: Eukaryota > Viridiplantae > Streptophyta > Magnoliopsida > Cucurbitales > Cucurbitaceae > Cucurbita > Cucurbita pepo. The sequence continues at coordinate 3,376,236 of NC_141815.1, read as the reverse complement.
CAGACCCCATTGAAGACGAGAGTGAGGTACAACAAGGCCATTTCTGTCCACCGCCCTTCTCACAGAGCCGTACGTGGACGTTACCGCTCATACAGCTCCCAGCCAGCAAGCAGTTAGCCTTCCTCTACAAAGAATGGAAGTGTAAATGAATCGACATCAAATAGAGGAATTCGCTTTTTCTTTTCAGCAAGCCACATCTCAAATACGGGGCATCCCTTTCACAAAAACCTATGGATCCACCCCAACACCTTGTGATCTTTGAGAAAGAAGAGCGGTGGACAGAAATGGCCTTGTTGTACCTCACTCTCGTCTTCAATGGGGTCTGCTTTGTTTTTTTTGGGAGAGTATGCCAATATGATCTTAATGAGGTGCGGGGCTTTGCATCTGAGATTCGTTGGGCTTCGCTCTTCTGGGGCCTGCGTCCCGGCGTTTTTGTGCAATAAACCCCTCCGGCCGAAGACTAGTGGTAGGTGGTCCCGCGGAGCTTCCGGAGAAGGGTAGCCTAGTGTGTAAGCACAGCAATGAACCGCGGCGAACCCTCAGACGACCTATCTAAGATTAGGGGGGAGATCCTCAGTAGTGGTGACCCTTTCACTCTTCCACGGACTGATACATGTACCGAATTATGTGCGAGGAATTTCCCTCATCGAGTAATGGGAAGCGGGCTAGTCCCCGAAAATGCCCGTTCCTTTGTCGTTGGGGCCCAAAATCTTCCTTGCTGAGACTTGTAGTCTTGTAAGATTGTGCACTTGAAAAGACCTTTCGAGAAAGAGATGAACCCGACCCAACCAATTAATTACTCCGAGGAAGAACAAACAAGTGCATAAAGCTAACCCATCTAACGAGTAAAGAGCTAACCATATTCTAGTATATGTTGAAAGAGAAAGGAGACCAAAATCTCGAAGCTGATTCAAGGCCTTTTTATGATCTTCTACGGGGCCTTTACTCGTTAAAGGTAGAACTACAAGAAGCAAGAGGAACTATCGAGACGAGGAGTATCTCAAGGAATAGCTTTCCCTAAAGAAAGAAGAAAGACCACCTGTTTACTCAAGAGGTAGTGGAGGCCAACTAGCAATTCAAGAAAATGAGTTTGCTTATTGATCCAACCAAGTAAGCATTAAAATCTTCTATCGACTGGGTTACTTCAAATCTGACTAAAATGAAAAGGTAAACCAACCACCCTTTTGGAACTCCATCTTTCTGCTGTTTTTCCCCTTCTATTTAGTTAGAGTTTTTTTTTCTTTTAGGTTGTGTATGGACTGCATCAATTTCCCTCCTGTTGGAGAGGATTCGGCTTCAACAACAAGATCGACAAAACAAAAACAGAAGAATAGGAAAAAAGGGGTGAGATCAAAGTTTCTAACTTTCTGAACTACGATGAAAAGTCTTCGATATACCATGAATAGGCTCTTAGGTCAAAACCCCATGTAAGTCACCCGCATACCAATGGCTTTAAGCCGAACCTTATACTTGATGAGAAACTTCAGGCATGAACACCTGCTTTGGCATAGCTTGCACTCTCTTTATTCGCCACAGAACATCTACCTTTCGTCTGTAACGTGTATTTTTTGCTTGTTTGGATCCTGTCGAGTGAAAGCCAATGCGTTTTCCGAAGGGGGGTTTGAAAAAAAGGCCTACCCCAGGAAATGTTGAAGTTGCGCATTCAGTAGTCTCTATCTTACGGTCGGAGACAAGGGATGGATGTCGCTAGGCTAGGTCAACTCTATCATTGGTTTCATATCCCTATAACGATCACTAAATAAAAATATGTGCTACTACGAGACCGATGCTGCGAAGCTAGGTGGTCCTATTATGGCGGGGGAAGGGTCGACTTCCGCTCCGAATGCTTTTTGTGGCAGGTCTTTCTATTACCGATATGGACCTCACTAACAGGTCTCGTTCTCTACCTAGGTCTCGATCTATATCACTAAGGTCAGTATATGAATCCGTTGCCTCTTTTATCTAGCTCTGGTCTTGGATCACCTACTAATGTGCTGCAACAAACAAGGACTGGAGGACCTGTAACCATACGAAGGGGTGGGGTGTATAGGTCTCGATCATGTGGTTGGGGTATCGATCTGGAGCTACTGCATATGCGACTGGGTCACCCAGGTATATACGCTATGTATGGATCGACTGTGTATGGATCACTGGGGCTGGCTTAGATGGGCTTGATGGACTTTTGGCAATTGGGGAGGACTATGAATCTGTGATGGATAGAATTATTGGCGGTAGTGGGTCTAAGAATCTAAGAAAGAGATGGACTATGGCAGTAGTGGGAATGGATGGATAAAGTTATACGGTGATGGGCTGGCTTGTTGGGCTTGCTGCCGTAATACGCTAGTGGTAAGGATGGATGGGCTTGTTACAGTGATGTGTATGGACTAGTATTGGTGGGTTCGCGGACTTGCAACTTGCGACTTTCTTCCTGGGACTTGCGAGAAACTTTATCAAAATTGTGGTAAGCGGGGGAAAAAAACAGTGGTTTGGAAGTGGTGGTTGCTGTGAGACTCGATTGGACTTACGGTAATGCACAGAGAGGTCGGCAGCTATTCAGACTTCACCGATTGAGTTAGGGTTTGGTTTTAGGCTCTGATTGATACGATGTTGCAAGTATAAACAATCTTGTTCTCAATTCTGCGTTTATTTTCATAGAGATAGATCTTCCTTTTATAATACAGAAAGGCTAAATCTTCCGTTATACTAGGTCAAATTAAATCTAGCTAAATCCCTACTAGATACTAGGTAATAATATATATATCAATCAATCTCTTGAAACCATCTCTAGATATTAGGGAAGATTTTCCTTCTTTAAATAGGGATTACACAAATATTCCTTAAATCAAGACCATTCCTTCAATGCTACTAAAATGGGTGGACCCGGGCGTTCCGATCTCTAAATGGATTCGCTATAGCTACTCAATCTCGATCAAATGGCTTTGGATCTGTCTCTACATCTGGAATATCTGTCAGAGGCTATGGAACTCAATATCGATCTGAAACAAGGAAGGGGTGCTCCATAGCGAAAATGGAGACTGCTTCTAGCAAACATCGGCTATGGCTCACGCCCATAATAATAAGGAAGGGCATCTCGGTATGGGGTTGGATCATTGGCCCGGGTGATGGCTCCCCTTACTAGTAAAGGGAACTCGAAGGGATGCGGGGGTATCGGTACTGCTCTCGTTATCATCGGCGGATATGCTTTTTATTAGCTAGCGTGGGTCTTTCTCTACTGCTGTTGGTATCGGCTTCTGTATATGCTTCTGCTTTTACTGATGCTTATGGATTACTTGCTGGCTGGATGGAACCCAAAAACGTCTCGATTTGATCGGCCTCAAGTGGTGGATCGAATTCACACTCAACTGCGTCATCACAGCTGGGATGCCCAACCTTTCTATCTCTTCCTTCTAACTTCTCCATAAAGTAAAGGGGACTCTTCAATCCTCCTCCGATCGGTTTCGACAGTCTTTTCTTCACCTTCTCTTCTCGGCATGATCCAGGCATTCAAGCTAGCAGATCAAATCATGGGTTCTCATCCCCTTGGGAGAGGCAAGTGAGTCGGTTGGTGGAAATGCGGTTATGCCGGGTGGACTCAAGTCAAGTGGGAGGTGGCATCGTCTAACGTAAAAGCACGCTTGCTTTTCTTGTTTCACTCTTCTTATTAGTTGAGGCACCCGTCTGTTCTCATCTAAGAAAGATGTACAGTGCTCGCGGAGCGTACTTGCGAAGGACCAACGACGAGCTATATAGAGGATAAGAGAAAGAATCCCTTATACTTAGATTACAAGAAAGTGTCTGGGGGTTGAAGTTCAGTTTCTTTGTTTTTCGTCTGAATATTCTGGAGCTAAGACCCTTGCAATCAATGCTCCCTTTTGCCATGCGTAAACTGCACCGGATAAGCTAGTATGAAAAGAATCCATATAAATAGAGAACGGATACGCCCAATACATTAGAAACTCATTGCCCAAAAGAAAAGACCTTTTCGACATACATAAAACAAAATGACTGTAATGTAATGAGAGTGGGGATTCCAAATAGTAACCTCCCATTGCTCGAGATCCCATAGCATGCAGCAACTAGTTGTAAGAAAGAAAGAGGGGTTAAGGAGAAGAAAACAAAGAGAAGTAGCGAAGCCACTTTACAGTGAAAGAAGGGGAAGGAGAATTAATCGAGAGGATTGACTTCATGAATAAGAGAGGTTCAGGGGAAGGTGAATGAGCAAATCTTTCAGTTGTTGAGGATTGACTTACAGTTCAGGATAACGAATCGAGAGTTGAGGATTGACTAACAGTGAACGAGAATGAATCGGGAATATTGATCTTTCACAGTGAAATCCGGGAAGGGCAGGTAATATCGGGGCAGGAGGGAAGACGAAGACAGAGTGAAATCAGGTTCAGGTTTGAGTTTCATCTGTCGAATGACTCTTGAGTTGAGGATTGAAAAGCTGCTAATGAATTTACTCTTTCTTGAACTGGAAAGGATCAGATCAAGATCAAGAAGGAATCGATAGTCTTTCCTAACAGTGAACGATCATTGATTCTTCAATAGTCTTTCCTTCCAGTTCACGATGACGAATGAATAAGTCGTGTTTACAGTTTCATGAATCTTGAGGATTGACTGACAGTTAACTCTCATGAATCTAAAGGATTGACTTCAACATTACCTCTGCCCTAAATACCGGGATTTTATCCCGAAAAATAGGGGAAAGATAGAAAAGAATTTCTTTCAGCAGCTTTCCTTAAGGGAAAAAGAGAAATACCCCTAAAATACAGGAAAGATAGAATTTCTTTTCTTTCAGCAGCTTTCCTTAAGGGAAAAAGAGAAATACCCCTAAAATACGGGAAAGATAGAATTTCTTTTCTTTCAGCTTCAGCTATTAAGGGAAAAAGCTATGACAAGGTTTTACCCCTATGCTGGATAGAATTTATTTGATTTCCTATGCTTTCCTTAGGGAAAAAGGTCTTTTAATGTTTTACCCGTGGATACAAAATCTTTTCTTTCCTATGCAGCTATTAGGGAAAAATTGACGAACTTTTACAGTTATATGGAGATGCAAAAGATTTGATTGAAGCTGCTGCTAAGGTGAAGGAGAAAGAGAAGTTAAAGAATGACTCTTGAGGATTTACTGACAGTTCACTCTCATTGATTCTTCGATAGTCTTTCCTGATAGTGAACGATGACGAATCTTGAGGATTTACTGACAGTGAACTCTCATTCATAAGGAGTGTTTACTGTTGAATGAATCTTGAGGATTGACTTCCAGTTCAGTCTCACCTTTTCTTTCATCGTTTCGTCTTTCCTTCCAGTTCACTCTCATTCGTAAGTCATGTTTACAGTCGAGTAAATTCATTAGCTGCTTGACCGCAGACTCCATTCCCCGAGAGAGAAGGAAGCTTACAATTTATGCCTTTGGGTTACTCTCTCCAAATTCTATTCTTCTTTTCTGACTATTACAAATGGAACGAATTAGAATAAGCCAAGAGCTGATAGGTGAAGGAAGGAGAAAGAACCAAACACCTATTTACATCCGAAAGGTGAAAGAAATTGCTGTAGAGTGAAATCAGTACAATGCAGGGTGTAGATCATCTTCTTTATCCGGGCAGGCAAAGAACTGACTTAAACTTAGTGCTTGTGAGACCAATAAGGTAATCAATCTCAGCAGTGAGAGAAGGGGAAGGCGGTTTCTTAGTTTACAGTTCAAGAAAGAAAGGAGAAGATCAAGAGAAAGAATGAATCTTACTTGAGTCGTTCCTTCCCAATTACCTTGTGAAAGAGTGAAATCAGGGACAAGTGATTGAGTTTCCTTTACTGTGAAAGAAGGAATCGGAGAATGAATAAGTAAGGAGTCTTTCTCTTTTTCTTTTACCCTCTTCAATCACAATCAGAAAATAGAGTATAAGGATTCCCTATTGCTGGCATACTGGTTTTATAAGGATTCCCTATTGCTGGCATAGCAGGAAAAAAAAGTACTACACTAAAAATGTTACCCTTTAGAGTACGACTCTTCTTTCAGAACACACAATACTCATAAATATTCAAAACTACTACTTTCTCAACACATAGGCCTTGAAAAAGACCACCAACAAAGCAAAAAATACTACTCAAATACCTATGCACACACACTTACACAAACTCGGTGAAACACTCCATAATTCGAGTAACCCCTTAAACACCACTCAACTACCTCAAAATTTGAGACCACTTAATTTACTCACAAAACATAAAAAAGAAAAATAACAAATGTGTAACCCTTGAGAGAGAAAGATATACCACCGTTCACACAAACAGAAAGCTAACTCAGACCAAAGAATGCCTCACTCCTTACTCCTTAACACCTTCCTATATTTCCACGTCATATCTGAGACTGGATCATGCTTTTGGAGTCAGCACCTTCCACGCCTACTCCGATGGGGGTATTGTGTAGTCCCGGAGGAGAGAGCATCATGCTTGTGGAGTGGGCCAACTGCGGTATGACGTTTACTCTTTAGAGATATAATAAGCTCCTGTGTTACCCTTTAGACTACTACTCTTCTGACTCTTCCTACACACTTTCACACAACTGTTTGATGACTCAACCGGCAGAGATAGGAATACTATCCACAACTAGTATTTCAATAATTCTCTTAACCAGTTGAACACCACTCAACTTGCGGAAAAGTGGAGACAACTAAATTGACTCAAAAAACATAAAAAATACAAATAATAGCGCTCGGGCTCTAGTATCATTCAATATAGAAACGATCCAGTCTCGGGTAAAGGCGCATTAGTTATATCAAACTAATGGAAGAATCCCACGATAGACGAAACACTGAAAGATAGACCAGTGAAACATGGAAAGATAGACCTGTGGTGACCTCTATTTACGCCAGACTTCAGATAAGGTAGTAGGATCACAGGCGTATTTATACCACGCCCTACTACTCTGATCAAATGCTGAAGGAGACAGGATCACACATTACAGCCTAGAGACTACGAGAACAACACAGGAGAGGTAGCACTGAATCCCACCTTATAACTCGTGTACCTCACAGAATCATGCAGGTGGACTCTAGTACAATCGGTATTTGGCGTGTGGCAGATCTTCTTTTTGGAGTGGCTACCCATCGCTCTTTTTGGTGTGGCGAATTATGCAATTTCTGTGTAATATACATTGCTAATTACCCACAATTCCTATTACCGGGAGACAGGAAAATGAAATCAGAGAAAGAAAGAAAAAGAAAGAGGCTTTCCTTGCAAGAGCTGATACTAATTCATAATAAATCCGATTTCATTATGAATTAGTATCAAGGGAATGAATCTTGCTTTCGGCTTTCTTCTTTGGTTACAGGTTACATCTGGTGATTGATAAAGGTAAAGAAAGGATAGGTTCAGGTTTGAGCTTTCTTCGTTTACAGTTACAGTGAAAAAAGAAATGGGTTCTGGTTCCGGATTGAATCTGAATTTACTCGACTGTATAGGAATATCTGATTAGATTCTTCTTCTTTCATTCACTGTTAAGTAGCTGATCTTTCTTTCATTTGTTGAGTCTTTCACTCACTAGGGGGGTTGAACTATTCTTTCACAAGGTAAATAGGTGTTTGGTTTGATTCTTTCTCTTCTCTTTCTTTCTCTATCTAAAGAGGTTCGTTTCGGTCAGGTAATAAAGTATAAGGTTCAGTCGCTTCTCTTTCTTTCTCTTCGTTTACCAAGCGAGATTTTGACTAACTACTGTTAAACCAAGATAGATATTCTTGACCTTTGCTTTCATTAGCTTTCTTCCTGGGACAATCAGTTTAGCCATTTCTATCTCAAGTCCGGGAGGATTCCGCCTCTTCAAACAAAGGAAGAAACTCAGATTTATGATCCAACTCCCCCTTATTGTCTTGAGCCCTAGCACCACCCTTATTGCCAAAATCTCCCTATCATACTGCGGTTATATCAACCACTCACCTCCTATCTATCCTACTCCTACTCCTCCACCCTCACCTAAAATCTACCATAGTCAGCCAGCCTTCTTACTTCTTAGCCATGGAATCCAAAAGCTTGTGAGGTACCTTCCTTAGGTTGTTCTTTGACTTTTCCTCTCTTTCCCATCCCATCAAGCCTCTTCAAGGAAGCTAGCTCAAGACCCTCTGGCGGATCAAGATGACTGACTAACCAAAGGGGGCGAAAGTATGGATTACCCGCCTTTGATCAAAGAAAACTATACCTGCTGAAGAATGGGATAGAGATTGACTAGCACAAAAGCCATCTCTATCAATCTACGCTCATTGATGAGCCGGCGACATAGAAAAGAAAGTCTACCGATTCATTCCCCCTTTTTCACTGAAAAGTCAAAAAGAGAGAGAACCTTGGGAAGTTTAATAGGGTGGGATCGAGGATGGAATCGAATAGCGAATACACTTGCGGTTAAGACAGGTCCTGCATCTCCTACCTAATGCAATTGACCGACCCGGCATCTCTTTCGTTCAATAATGCCTTCGTTCGCTTCCCTTCTAGACGCTATTTACCAATAAGAATAGGAAAGACTACTTGAATTGAACTCAACCTTGAAAAAGAAAGGTGGTAGGCCGACGTTGAATGCTGAAACTTGGCCACTGAAGAAGGCGAAGACTGGGCAATGACTAGGTAGGCCCACTTACTTACTGCTTACTGCCATGGTTTAAGCTTTAGGTTCCATAGACGGAACTTGTTTTTAGGTATTAGGGAGGTAGGGACACTACTCAGCACCTAAGGTGGGTGGGGTTCAATGCCTAAGAAAAACGGCCAAAAGAGATGATGTGGAAAGAAGGAACACATGCATTGAGATTTCGTCTGTCGGAGGTTCGAGAATCTATGAAAGGACATCTAAGGCTAAGTTAAGGAAGAATGAAAGGAAGTCCATTACTGAGAAGGTGATCTCGTCTTGCTTGCTGTGAGAGAGGAAGCTTCCGGACCACCTTTTCCAGCCAGATAGCGAGCGATCACTCAGCAATTCACACTAAGAGAGGCCGGGAATGAGTACCTATCCCTTACGGGAATCGAACCCGTGTCTTTGACATGAAAAGACGATGTCCTAACCACTGGACGAAAGGGACCAAAAAGCCATTCTTCATATACCTAAGCTCCGAGAATAGAAGTGGTTCGTTTTCTTTCTATACATAAGCAATTCGACGATTTCGTTTGTCTTTATGTTGTCGATTTCTGATGTTCATTCGATTCGGCGGGTCGTCCCGCCCTTCCTACGGGTTCCCCCACCGACCCAATGACACACCAACCACGCCCCTTCCCTTTCTCCGATCATCAAGCCGACTTCTCCCTTGACTTTGTCTTTCATCCTCCGTTCATCCTATACAAATAGTTAATTAAGTGAGGCCCCGTTCTTTCTATTCTAATTCAAAAAAGAAAAGAGGGGCCGTTTGAAGGAAGGCCTATGCTAAAGTCAGAAAGATAGTTAAGGTGGTTACTCAGGTCAGCTGGTTAAGGAAAGAAAGCTCAATTGCTTAGCCGTTAATTAATTAATAAGTAGGTAGTAGGTAGTGAGGCGTCGGTACGGAGTTGCGTCAGCTGTAGATATAGACTAGGCTAAGGGACAGACTGAATCTCTTCTTCTATTCTCTTTCTTGACTTACACCTTAGACTTCCGCTGAGTCTAACCAGTCTCAGGTGCGGAGCCTTCCACTGTGGACCGAGACTAGGCAAAGGTAGAACACCAAACTTCGCTGACTTTCTCATAAACCTTGATTTCGCTAAGCTCAATAAGAACCCGGAATAGCTACAATGGGTTTGTTTGTGCTCCGCTTCCAAAGTCAGTCGTCTTTGCCCAAGTATGAACTACGGACGACTCTCCTGTGGTTCCATTCCTTCTTACTTGACTTCTGCGGCAACCCAACCCAAATGGGAAGAAGAAAGAGGGTCAGCAGCGGTCCACTTTGTACATTTGCTGAGGCAGACCCTTTGTATAGGGCATTTTCGAAAAGGGAAGGGAACAACTCACCGAAAGAGGCTGGCAGTAGGAATGAAGGAGGCAGGAAGCTACCGCTTGACGAATGCAAGCAACTCCTTTCATTTACAGCGTACCCCGTGAAATAAGAACAAAAGGTTGATGGATGAAGTAATGGGAGTGAGAAATGATTACGGTTGCGGAAACCGGAGAAAGTAGGGAACCGTCGGTGACTTTTTGAATCAAAGTAGGGACGAGCCGAGTACTACGACTACAGGGGGGGAAGCTTTGCTTCTACGACAGCTTTCTTCCTCCTCGCTTCTTTTCTTTCTGGCGACTAGCTTCTCAAGTGGGTGGCTCTTGGTAAGCAAGCTACCTTCAGCATCGGTCAAATCCCTATCAATAATAGGCCGGAATGAATGGTAGGGAAGGATGCCCTAACGAGACTCTGAGTCAAGCCTTAGCCTATCTCTATAGTCAGGGGCCTTTTCTTCAAATATCCCATCAAAAAGGGGCTGAAAAGCTTTGAGTTTAGGGGTGGTTTGGAACCCTATACAAACAAGAGCCTAGCGCGCAATGGCTTTCTCTGATAGGGGAGGGGCTCGCTTCTTCCCGCTTGCTGCTTTTCATTTTTTGATAGGAGTAGGTATGCTCGTCAAAGCCGTAGCTTGCTGTCTACTAAACGAGCCTTCACTGCCTGTCCTCTATCTTTTTGAATCTTCAGTCAAGTTCAGTCAAATCAATGAAGTTCACAGCCTAACCTCGGTTGTTTGAAGCTTTGCCAGGAAGCGGCCGACTTGTTGAAGCTTTGCTTCCCCTAATTCCAAAACACAACAATAGACTTGCAACTCTCGTATAGGAAAAAGCTTCTCTTTGATAGCGGTCATAGGGTGTAAGGATCTGATCGTATCTCGAGACTGAAACACCTGTGCGGGGGTAGGGGCGGATGTAGCCAAGTGGATCAAGGCAGTGGATTGTGAATCCACCACGCGCGGGTTCAATCCCCGTCGTTCGCCCATCAATAAATAGACCATTTGTTACGGAGACACAAGACAAACAAACAAACCTATCAAGCATTTTTTCGGCAAATCATCTCTAGGCTTTCAAAGGCATCCAACCAATTGGTATCCCATTGAAAGACAGAAAGAAAGAAACCATAGATTCGCGGCGCCTACTAGCTTCAAGCACAAATGTAATGGCTGATCATTAATTTCATTCTATTCAGTTTTTAAGACCTCACTAATCAGGCTTACACTTTTGAGTGAATAATGAATTCACCCCTGGATGAAGAGCAAATCTCCCCTCTTACTAAACCATGGGGAGCCCCGAGTAGTTTACCGGGCAAATTGAGTTGTCGTGACGATAACCTTTCTTAGTGTAAGATCGGAAAAGACTGATATCTTCATCACGAGACTGATCGGATCCGCCGTAGACACCCGAGGGACCTCCACAAGGCAGACTCAAAGAGTAAGAGGACAACAAGCAAAGAGTGTTGCTTTCATTTCTTTATTGAGATTGAAATCAAGTTCTTTAAAAAGAAAGGGGAGAGGTATAATGCACACAGGCCAAGTCAAGAAAAGGACTTCCTTACTTGATTTTGAATAATAGTCAAGACCGAGGTTCAGGTTAATAAATCAGGTAAATAGGTCAACAAGCAGCTAATGAATGGACGAACTCTCCTTTACACACAGCTTCTCCCCTCTCCTTTACAGTCGAGCAGTTTCTCCCCTCTCCTTTACAGTCGAGTAGTTTCTCCCCTCTCCTTTACAGTCGAGCTGTTTCTCCCCTCTCCTTTACAGTCGAGCTGTTTCTCCCCTCTCCTTTGGCAAGAAAATATTCCTTCGGAACCCTCTCCTTTGCATCATCAAGTCGACGTTCAGTTTACTTTTTCAATTAGGAACTCTTAGTCGAGAGCTGATGGCGAGATAGATCGATTTAGTGTTCGGGGGGAAAGAGAAAAAGAGAGGAACCACCGCCCAATGGTGCTTTTACGAAAGAGCTTAACTAATAGGGCCTTTTTCTAGATGTTGAAGAGGTAGGTTCAGTCAGGGGCTAATACCTTCTCGACACTATGGAACCGGAAATCCACTCTCAATCGCTCTTTTTAGTGGGGAGGAATTGTTTTCGTATCCTGGACTTAAGTAAGGAAGGAAAAAAGTACCCTATCTGCCTTGTTGTGATAGGGTGGGCATAGTTCTTTGTTTTCAAGTCAAGCTCCGTATCTATCCCTCTCTCTTTTTAGGTTGGCATAACAAAGTCAAGAGAGTGCCAAGAAACAAAACATACCCCACTCACTTTTGGAAGTGATAAGCGCCTACAATGCTGGAATTTGCAAAGTTAGAGGTCCTTCTAGAATCCTTGCAAAACGCTCACAGAGAAAGCTAACTTAACGGATTGATTCCAACCAAGAGCTGGTTAGAAGATGAATGACTCTTAGATCGAACTTGGAATCTATGATGATCACTCTTAGATACCAAGACAATTCACTCCAGAATTAGCTTGATCAAAACTAATTCAATGAATCGGTTTAAACATCAAACCTAAAGCAAGGTTTGAAAAAAAGAATAACACCAAAAGGGTATCAAGAAAACACAAAGGTTTTTTTCTGTCTTCAAAAAAAATCCCCCAAACATGAGTATTACATGCCTTTAAATTGGCCCAAAAGATAACCCTAACAAAATAAAGTTCAGCCACCAACCACTAATAAATGCTAATAAATGCTAATAAATGCTATTAAATACAAATTGAAGAATATAAGGCAATTCATACAAAGTTTTAATAAATGCTATTAAATATAAATTGAAGAATATAAGGCAATTCATATTGTCTTAATTGGTAATTCAACGACCAAAGGCAAGTCTTCTAATTACTTTCCAATATCAGCCACTCCATTATCTTCTTGATTTGATATGCGAATGCTATAAAGATTTTTGGGCTCAAAAGTCTTTGTTTCAATCGGTACACTAGCTAGCTTTTGAAGATGCAATGTATAGGCCTCTTGAATCTTCTTAACCTTGCTTCTTGTAATCGGTCCTTCGGGTACATGCACGTGATCAGTTGTTGGATTCATATCATCCCCCCTTTCTTTAAAAGGATTTGTCCTCAAATCAAATTCTTCGTTCTTTCCGGACAAGAACTGAATATTGTTTTTTTTTTCCCACTTTTTTTTTCTCACCTTTACCTTAGTTTCTTCTCTCCACTGTTGTTCTTCAGATTCTTTTCTTTTCTTCCCTAATTTCAATTGGTCACAATGTACTTCATATGGAGACAATGGAAGTAAAGTAAATTTCTTCCCACACAAAGTAAAAGTATACTTGTTCATCAAACCATCAAATGTTACCTTTCTATCATATTGCCAAGGTCGGCCGAATAAGATGTCCCCCGCATGCATTGGTACGACATCACAAAGAACTTCATCTTTATATCTTCCAAGAGTAAAAGAAATAAGAGCTTGGGAATTCACCTTAATTTCTTCTTTGTTTGTTAACCAATGAAGTTTGTATGGTTTTGGATGGGGATGGACAGAAAGTTGAAGTCTTTTTACAAGGAAGCTGCTTACCACATTTGTGCAACTTCCACTATCAATCACCAAGCTGCATGGGTTTCCTTTGACCAAACATCTTGTGTGGAACAAGTTTTCCCTTTGATCTTCAAATTTCTCTTCCTTGATTTGAACATTGAGTACCCTTCTTGTGATCAAAGATATGGAATTACCTTTTTCAACATACTCATCATCATATGCTGCGATTTCTTCCACAAGCTGTGAGTCATGATCCTCACATTCATCATCTGAATCAAGTATACCATTCCTTATCACCATAACTTTTTTATTAACACACTCTTTGCTCATGTGTCCAAACCCTTTGCACTTCCAACATTGAATAGAACTAGACTTCTCCTTTACCGTCTTTCAAGCTTCATTCTTTTTACCAATGGAACTCTCAGCCTCCACTCTTTTAGCAGCCACAAACTTTTCTTTTGGTGACATTGATTCAGTTCTATTCACAAAACTATCATTGTTCCAAGTTTTAGAATTTGAAAAGATGTTAGTTCGTGATGTGTACCTTTTTGAATGCTCTTTTTCTTCCTTCAATTGGTCTTCAATTTTGAGAGCATAATGATACATGTCTTCCAGATATGGTGGTGGATTTCTGTCAACAAGATGAGCAATTTCTCGATTCAAACCTCCAAGGAATCTAGACATGGTATCTTCTTCTTCTTCTCTAACATTTGCTCTTTCCATCATAGTTTCCATCTCTTGATAATATTCCGCCACACTTTTTGTTCCTTGTCTCAAACCTTGCAATTTAGTTTTCAAATTTCTTTCATAATGTTTTGGAACATACCTTTTTCTCATGGCTTCTTTAAGTTCTTCCCATGTCTCTATTGGATCCTCCTCTTTTCTTCTTCTCTCAGATTTGAGATGTTGGTACCAATCACCAGCATGATTGGTAAATTCGGCAATAGCAAGTCTCATCTTCTTATTTTCACTATAGGTGTTGCAATCAAACACATGCTCTATCTTTCTTTCCCACTGCAAGTATGCCTCAGAATCTGCCGTTCCACAAAAGGGCGGGATTTTGAGTTTAACTCCCCCATCTCTATCTTCATGTACTCTTTCCATCCTTCTAGGTTGCATAATAGTTGCATGGTTATTTCTTCCTCTCCATCTACCATCAACTTGTCTTTCTTGTACTACTATACCTTCATCTTCTTGTAATGTTCGTTCTTGTCTTTGTTGTTGCGCCCTTCTTTCTTGTCTATCTTCCATCATCATTTCCATCATACCTTGAATTGCTTGAAGAATGGTTGTATTAAGATCTGGAACTGGTGGTACTGCTTCTCCATTATGTGACATTGTTATCAAGGGGCCTCTCAACACTTCTCACAAAAATTTTACTTAGGGACGCTCGTGTTTAACACTCAAAGGTGGGCTTTTGGGTACTAGGTAAAGAATGTAAAGTCTGGTTTTTTTTTTTCCCGATAATCTGAGAGAGACAAAAAAGAGAAAAAAAATAACAGTAAAGATATTTCACCTCTAGAGCGGCCAAAGAACGTCGACCAAATGCTCTGATACCAAATGATAAGCCCCTACAATGCTGGAATTTGCAAAGCTAGAGGTCCTTCTAGAATCCTTGCAAAACGCTCACAGAGAAAGCTAACTTAACGGATTGATTCCAACCAAGAGCTGGTTAGAAGATGAATGACTCTTAGATCGAACTTGGAATCTATGATGATCACTCTTAGATACCAAGACAATTCACTCCAGAATTAGCTTGATCAAAACTAATTCAATGAATCGGTTTAAACATCAAACCTAAAGCAAGGTTTGAAAAAAAGAATAACACCAAAAGGGTATCAAGAAAACACAAAGGTTTTTTTCTGTCTTCAAAAAAAATCCCCCAAACATGAGTATTACATGCCTTTAAATTGGCCCAAAAGATAACCCTAACAAAATAAAGTTCAGCCACCAACCACTAATAAATGCTAATAAATGCTAATAAATGCTATTAAATACAAATTGAAGAATATAAGGCAATTCATACAAACTTTTAATAAATGCTATTAAATATAAATTGAAGAATATAAGGCAATTCATAAATTGTCTTAATTGGTAATTCAACGACCAAAGGCAAGTCTTCTAATTACTTTCCAATATCAGCCACTCCATTATCTTCTTGATTTGATATGCGAATGCTATAAAGATTTTTGGGCTCAAAAGTCTTTGTTTCAACCGGTACACTAGCTAGCTTTTGAAGATGCAATGTATAGGCCTCTTGAATCTTCTTAACCTTGCTTCTTGTAATCGGTCCTTCGGGTACATGCACGTGATCAGTTGTTGGATTCATATCAGGAAGGTTCGGGATCGTCAGGGAGCCCCTAATAGACTTGACTTCACTGAACCGTCACTATCACTACTCTTTGTCGGCTTCTACCACTCGTCCCTCATCTGCTCGTCGAGTGCGTCCCTGGCTCTTGCTCGTCTCTAGTAGCCGATCTCGTTTCTTCGTCCCTCTCCCGCCGCTTATTGATTAGGGAGAGTCACTCAAGTCCCTTGGCACTCGTTCCTCTTTTCTTTGACTTTTACGAAAGAAAATCCCGGGGTTTATGCGTTTGTTTTTCGGAAACTCAAGTAGCTCGTCAAGCTGAAAAGGAGTTCCCTCACTACTCAAGATATGTAGTAGATGGCGTACTGATAGATCTCCTATTCGTTCTGGATCCAGCTGATAAAGAAAGAGCCCTTTGTCTCTTTATTCTAGTTGTTTGATATTAGTAATAAAGCGCTAACACGCCCCTACCATCTTTCTCTTTCTAAAGCAACAAGCGGGAAACTTGGACTTGAAGAAAGCAGCAGCAACCCATCAACCTAATAATAATGAAGGGGCTTGGCTCGTAAGGTTTACGGTAATTCTTCAGAGTTGACTTTGAAAACTCTCCAAAACAACAAACAAAGCAACAAGGATACCCATTCCATTTCCTGCCCCTTTGCTGAGCTACTTCACCTATTTATTCTGGAACTGTAAACAAAGACTATCGAAGAATGAACCAGATTGAACAAGGTAAAAGAAAGTGTTGAAAGGAAAGACGAAACAAGCAAGAATGAGAGTTGACTCCTTCTTTATTCTTTCACTCCTCTCCGTATTTTTGAGGTCATTTAACTAGTAGGGTTTCACTATTCAAACACTCGATAAATAGAATAGGTGTTTTCTTTCACTCGGTCTCTTCTTGAACTGGAAACAAGGGAAAGCTCTGTCAGTGAGTTTGCTTCTTTCACTCCTGAACCTGATTGAACTGTAAGAAAGATTCATGATCCTGAACCTGGGCTTCTTTCGTCTCCCTTCTTTCACTCTGTCTTCGTCTTCGCCCCTCTCCTTTGTCTCGCGTCTTCGCCTCTTCGCCCTACGGGTCTCAGGGCTTCGCCCCTGAACCAGATTGAACAAGGTAAAAAAGAGAAAGACTCCTTCTTAATTATCCTTCCCCTCCTCCTTTGTTTGGGGACTGATTGAACTCCTACACCTATCGATCTCACGGCTTCGCTCAATAACCTGTCGGTCTCACACAATTCCATTGTCTCTCCTTTCTCAACTATTAGTACGGGAGCCCTTTGTATATATATAAAGGTAAGGCTCTTCTGCTATCAATTCAACCGAAAGAAAGACTAAAACCCTTGGTGGCAAACGGCCCCCCTAAAACCTACGGTACACTCAAACCCCTTACATTAGGAACAGGTACATAAGGAACGGTTACATTCAGAACAGTTACTACTACTAGGAACAGTTACACCGGAAACATCGGTCAAAACATTCTCCGCAAACCACTCACTAATACTTGACCACTAATACTTGAACTACCCTTTCTTTGCTTTACGTACTCGGTGAAGAGGAAAATGCAAGCTTTCTGGAATTACTGATTAACATGGTTAGGTGAGCAACCGGGCCTCCCATCATTTGAAGATTCCGCCGGGACTTTGCTTGGTCTTTGGTATATTAGATATAGAATCTAACCATTTCGCAGGTTAGGATCGACTCTTTCTCACGCAGCTTGATATCCGTAGTCTTGTCTGTCGAATTCTCTGTAATGGTCGACACCGTCCTCTTCGTCGATTAGCTTTCTTGCCCTACTTATTTGCCTTCCTTCCTGTATTCCTGCGCTTAGAGGTTGTAGCGACTTGGGGAGCATAGGGCAGGGAATGAGTAAACTAATGTACGTTGGCTTTAATGAGTTGGAGCAAGCTATGTAGGAATGGAGTTACAGGCAATTTCTTGCAAACCCCGTTCGTTATCAAAATGGAAGAAGAAAGAAAGAGGTGAGTGATCCGAATTTAGAACCTCGATGATAATGGGATCCCATATCCGGAAGAATAGCGGCGGAATGACTGTAATGAGATTTTCACTCTTTCCCGTAGTTCAGGGCTAAGAAGGGAAGGAAAAAAGTCCTCTTGTTCGTCTAAACACCCTGCAATCAAACTCAAGGAAAGCTATGAAGAGCCGATAGGTTCAGAGTATGACGAGGGGCTGACTTAATAAGCAATGCGAAAGAGTGTCTTTATAGGTGAGACAAGAACCCTGCCTTCCTTCTTAGGGGGATTTCTTTGCATGATGATATGATTCTAACTGTTCGTGGCGTAGCGCCGCAGGACCTTGATTCTGATGGTGGTGGATGGTCAGAGGATCTGAGGGCAAGTATGACGGAATAATTCCTCATATGAGACTGATTGAGAAAGGATAAGTCGAACTGCACGAAGAGGGGGAGCTTAGTAGGCAACATCTTAAATAAACGAAATGTCCCTATATGTCTTGCACAGAGGGGTAACTAACTGATTGTCTGTTCTCCGGTCCGTGTTTGGATCTGGATCTGGACATCACCGATTGGCGAAGCTCAACTACATTTTGAGGAAGTAGCTACAGAAAAGGGACCCTCTAAGCCTAAGCGGAGAAGGGTTTAGAATGAATGATGAGAATCGACCTAAGGGCATCAGATCGAGGAATCCTTGATTCTAATTTCCAATATGAGTACTGCGCGGACAAGACAAGAATGGGGATCACCACCTCGTATGGATCACTCGTGCTATACTCGATCGGTGTGGCGAAAAGAGCTATGGAAACTAAAAAAAAGGGGGAGGGCGCCCCATTACGGTGGTCTAGCGGCCGTTAGATGTCCTTTATAGCCACTGTTACAGAATTGGAAAGATTGGAAAAGGAACACAAGCCCGGGAAAGAAAGGTCAGCCACCCTTATTAGGTTTCACCCTAGATTATTGAACTATTTATTAAAGAAGAAGTAAGTAGTCTCTTTTATTCAATGATTGAACTGGTGGGGAATTGCATCATAATCAGCTTAAATGACTTCGTCCTTAGTGGTTTCGCTTTCCTACAGTAGTGGTTCAGCCTTTCTTCTGGAGGCTCGTGGGTCTAATAACCAACCCCGAGCTGATAGTAGTCTCTTTTGCCTGTTCGCTGCTACAAAGGCTAATGGAAAATAGACCTCTACCTATTTCTTCGCGGGGCTAGCTCAGTGTGGTTTTAAAGCCGTGGATAGGCAGGGCTCAATCAACATGAACAGATTCTTGGGTGGAATCTCGTTCGCAGCGTAGCAGCACACAGCTCACCTCTTCAGACTCTGAACCTATCGGCCCCAGTATACTGATTTGGCTACGAAACTACGCTATTCAATTGTTAGGGAGGTCTTTGACTCCTTTGCTTAACGAAAGAAAGAGGAATAAGGAAAGCATTCTAACAAAGACAGGTCAGCTAATGATTCCGTTGTGGCTACTAAGCTATTTCTTTGGAAAGCTCCTACTAATTGGGTGAAGCTTTGATTCGTTTACTGTCTTTGAAGGAAAGAAAGAAAGAAAGAAAAGGGAATGGAATTGTGAAACCGAGTTGGAAAGCTCCTACTAATTGTGTGAAGCACAGAGGAGAGGCAGTAAGTAGGGAGAGGATCAGAGAAAGAAGGTGAAGGGGAAAGAGTGAAAGAAGGATTTCAAATGCGAGTCAAGGATCATTCTTCTTTCTTCAATCAGTCCAGCACGGAAGATGAAAACACCTATTTATTTACCGAGTCTTTGAAGGGAAAGATTAGAGAAGAGAAAGATCAGGCAATGGAATTATGAGACCTATAGGTAAGTCATCTCAGCCTATTTATTTACCGAGTTCAAGAAAGGATCAGATCAGAGAAAGAATGAATCTTTTGGGTTTATAGTTCGTTCCGGAATAAATAGGAGCTGGAGGAGAAGGAGGTTCTGTCTCATTCATCTTTCATTTGATTCTATCACAGTAAAGGAGAAAGATAAAGGAGTTCAGGTTCAGTAGTTCAGTCTCTTGCTTTCTGTTTTCTTTGATTTACTCGACTGTAAAGGATTTCCATTCATCTTGTCTTGCTTCAGTGTTTCTCCTTATTATTTAGAAAGGTTACGGAGAATTCATCTTTCGGCTTTCTTTCATTCTGTTTCTGATATGAACAACGACCAAGGAATTTCCATACCTCAAGGTCCAATTACAAGAACGAGAGCCAAGAAGCTACAACAAACCTTATACAGTTATATTCAAGCTATGGTGAGCTCATCAAAGGAAATTCTAGAAGACGTTGGTGACCTCCCTTATATGTTATACAAAGTTGAGCTTCAAGACAGAGATGAATTAAATGCACTTTAAGTTGCATTTAATGAACTCCGCTGAATATCAAATAGTCCAAGGATGACTAATAAGCACATTTTATTATTTGCATTATTTAATTATAGTTTAACTATTTGTTTTCATATTTAAGCTAGTTTTAAATATAGGAGTTAAGGTTATATTGTAACCCACATAGGTTACTATATTCCACCATTAACTAGGGTATTTCTCATTTACTAGCCCATTTAATTTTGGAGTTATGTATCACATAGGTTAAGGTTTGTAAAGGCTATATAAAGCCTTCTTTTCTTTGATTAGACATCAGATTTTGGAATTGAGAATAGAATTTCTATTTTAGCTTTGTTGAGAGCTAAACTTTCTTTGCAAATTCTTGTGTTTAGAACTTGCATGTAGAGTCATTCAAGTGGTAATGATCAAACCTCTTGTGGAGTGATTCGAATCACGAGTTCAGAAACGAGTTTTCTTTACTCTTGATCTTGATCATCAAGGTAATCCGTTCCATACTTTCCCTTGGGTTGATTTCCATATCATTTTGGTATCAGAGCTTCAGGCTCAAGATCGGATATATGTTTCCTTTGCGTTTCTTCTCAATTTGATTTTTATTTATTTTCATCTTTTTAGTTTTTAATCGACCCAGAGTTCAAAATTCAATCTTTGCTCTATTTAAAATTTTGAGAGGTGAGAATGAGAGCTTCATTTGTGTAACTGAGTGTAAAAAGAGTGTCCTAAAATTTCCTTGAGTGTATACTCGTGAGGAGAGTGTTGTGAGGTCCTTCGTATTTCCATAACTTATTTTTTGCAGCAAAGTTTCACAAATAGATTCGAGGACGAATCCTCTTGAAGAAGTGGAGAATGATATGAACTGAGAGACATCAATCATACAATATACTTCAATGAAGATGTGAAGAAAAGGTTGTCAAAATTATCAAAATATGTTTCAATTCATGCTACATTGAAGAAGAATAAAGTTTGATTGTTGTAAATTTTGGGTGGGTTATAATTTAGATTAATTTAGAGTTATTGTATTTTAAGACTTTTTATTTCATTTCGGTTACATTTACATAATGGCTAATTATGGCCATAAAGTGTGAATGTTACAACTTTTGGAATGCCTTTAATAGTTTCATTTTGAGGCTATATAAAGCCATGTATGTTGTATTTGTAAGGTAGACTTGGAAAATATATTAAAAGAAGCATTTGTGCTTTTCTTTAGCCAATGGCTAAGTTTCTTTGCAATTCTATGTAGTTTAGATTGCATGTAGAATCATTCAAGCTCGACATGATCAATCTTGCTTGTGGAGTGATTCGAATCTCAAACAAGTG
The DNA here is from genome assembly GCF_057944985.1 of Cucurbita pepo subsp. pepo. NCBI lineage: Eukaryota > Viridiplantae > Streptophyta > Magnoliopsida > Cucurbitales > Cucurbitaceae > Cucurbita > Cucurbita pepo. The sequence goes on along the minus strand of NC_141815.1, from coordinate 3,354,877 downwards.
TTTGAGATATTTGATCAACAAGAGTCATTCAAGCTAGACATGATCGATCTTGCTTGTGGAGTGATTCGAATCTCAATCAAGTGTTCTTGTCTTGAGATATTCGATCAACAAGGTAATCCGAATCTTATTCCCCTTGTAGTTGATTCTTTATCTTATCAGTTTCTGTAAAAAAAGGAGTCAGGAGTATTGCTCTTTTTCTTTTACCTACCTTGTCTGGTTCGTTTAGTAGCTCAGGTAATACCGGTTCAGGTTCTTCTTCTAGCTTTACCGAGTGAGTGAAAGAAGGCAGGCTGGCTCGGTCAGTAGTTCTGTCTCATTCATCTTGTCTTGCTTCAGTCTTTCTCCTTATTCTTATTATTTAGAAAGGTTACGGAGAATTCATCTTTCCGCTGGAGTCTCCCTGATTTCCTTCCTGTTCATGAGCTTCTCTTTCATTGAATGAATTTACGAGACTGTAATCCGTGTCAGGGGCAGTTGTTTCTCTTTCATTTTCTTCTTCTTTCACTAGCACTATTCTTGAACTGTAAACAAAGTGTCTTCTTCCTTCTTTCTTGAACCGTCAAAAAGGAGTTCAGTCTCTTTCCTGTACCGTCATTGATTCTTGAACTGGAAAGGAGAATGACTCTTGAGTTGAGTCTTGAAAAGCAGCTAAGGTGAAGGATCAAGATCAGAGAAAGAATGTTGAGGATTGACTGACAGTGAACTCTCATGTTGAGTTTCGTTTCGTCTTTCCTTCCTGTTCCGGAGCTTGACCTTCTTCTTTTCTTACAGTCGAGTAAAAGAGTGAAATGAAAGAATCATCCTCCTGTTTACCTCAATAAATGGCCTAAAAAATAGGGAGAGGCGAAGTAGTTCAGTCGAATTAATGTTTTGTCTTTCTTTCCTTCCAGTTCAGTCTCTTTTTTCTTATTCTCGGTAAATAGGTGTTTGTTTGGTTCAGTCTCCTTCCCCTTGTGTCAACAGTGAGTTTGCTTCCGAGCCTAGTAGCTAAGTAGCTAGTAGTAAGCTATTCAAGGCATGGTAGTTGTTCTTGGCTGTTGAGTTTAGGCGGCTAGTGCTATGGAACTCATGTGCAGTCGGAGCCGGGGTTGTCTCGTTCCTGCTTTTAGGAGGAAGCTACCTTACTTTTGAGTCAGGTTTGTAACCCCGAGTGGCTATGTTCCCTATGAGACTAGATATCCTGAGTAGGTGTGGGCTCTTCCTTATTAACTTCTGAATGTGTTCGTTCTCAACCTGGACTCTGAGTGACTTTCTTCCCGGCCGCTAATGCGCCAATGTGATTTTCATGTTCGAATTATCTGTCGTTGTTTGATTAGGCTCACGAAACTGTAAAACATTCTTTCTGGGGCTCCTAGGGGATATCAAGATGAGACGGCTAGTGGTATCGGAACTTCGTCTGCGTTGTTGGGCTACCAATGGATGATTTGATCTGAAAGCATAGAACATCTAGTGGATCCGATCTTGATAGCTGTTTGTAGTTCCTACTAGTATCTATTAGTAAGCTATTCAAGGCAGGCAATCAATTCAAGCTAGTTATAGCCCGTAGTCTAATATGCCAACAATTGTAGGCTAATGGTACAATAACCTCTTCAATCAAGCTTGTAAGCTAAGCAAGGAATGGATTAGATGGTTGCTCTCTTCCCTTTGTCAGTCAGATAAAAGAGAGGCCTCGTCAGTCTCTCTTCCAAGTCTTTTTGCTTTTTCTCCCCCTTTTCTCGTCGATGTAGTAAGAATCAAATAGCTCTAAGAGATCGTAGTCTTTATATCTAGCGCTTTCCTCGCCGAGCATATGATTGCCCCGCCCACTTTGCCACCAGGAATTGCCAAGCAAGCCCTAAATAAGTAAAGCCAAAGACCCCAAGAGAGAGTAGTCCCCACGTCAAGGGTTGCCCTCTCCAGAGGCTTGCCGTAAGGTTTCCGCCCGAGACGAGTAGCTAGTTTGTTTGTCAAAGAAAGGCTATAAACTCCTGTTTTGGCTAATTCAATGTAACCCCATATAAACGCCATATAGATCAGACAGATGACCTTCACCCCTGGCAGGAAATGATCCATTGAATAGAGAGAACTCCCAGGATACAACATATTGAAATCAAGGAATTGGTGTATCTCTCCCATCAGCCAGATCAAGGGCACCGGGCATGGGATACACAGGCAGGAGAGCTGATTTGACCGGGCAGACCAGATGAGCGAGATTGATTGAAAGCGAAAGCGCCAACTTGCATACAAGATTGATATATGGATTTGAGACTCTAGGCAAATCCTCTTCAACAGTCTTTTTGTACAGGCTATTCAACAAGGTCTATTGGCTTTCTTGCTTATGCGGTACTTGGCTAAGCCTCGCTTATGCACCGAGAAAGATCGTCGATAGGAAAGCTCTGTTACCCACCAACGACGGCCCCTTCTCTTTACCTTTCTCGTCCCCTACCTTAGTCCCCTTTGCTGGCTTGAATTCATTCCATCTCTTTTTTGCTTCCAAAACAGCGTCCCATTCTTTTTATTATTAATATATTAAGGGCCATCACGTTTCGAGGCTTTCCTACGAATAGAATCATTTGACGATAGATACAAAAGATGTATTTCCTTATCAGAGAGGGGACCCAATGGCAATGGAAGCGGGGCTTTTTTCTTTGATAATCCGTTTAGGGGGGAGAGAGAAGGAGGAGAGGCACGGAAACAGGATGTATAAGGGATCTCCCTAGTCCCAGAGTGGGAGTCCCGATTAACCCCACTTGGGTGTAGTGGAAGTATGTTCAGTCAAAATCAGAGAAGGGAGTCGCGAAGGATGAGTCTTCCCTTACTTCTCATCTTTTTTCTAATTGCTAACTGAGATGCGTAAGACATTAAAGAGTAGGATATGCGACGGAGATTAATTAGGGGATGAGCTTTGATGAATACAAAGAAGAGTAGAAATGATTATAGGTGAAGCAAATCAAACCCATTTTCAGACAACACACACAAAAAAGCAAGACTCCAATGGTTAGTCAGAACAAAGAATCAAGGAATCTCCGAGAAATTGGAAAGGGGTCGAAGTCTTCCTTAGAAATAGGAAGAGAAGATGAGGAGGGCATAGGTGGATTTCTATTATGAATTGGTCCTTTTCTTTTGCATCAAAATACGGCTAATTGCCTAGTGGGGAATCGACCGCTCATCTATTCTTCTATACTTGCCACTTAGTCTCTCGTTTCCTAATACTCCTCTTCCCCACAAAAAGCCAACTGGAATGTGTCCACTCTGATCTTACCTTGGACAGCTTTCACTTTCCTACTTATGCCTTGACTTCCTTTCGAGATTTCTCTTTGCCTCAGAATAACAGGTATATGAATACCCCCCATCCTTTCTCCTCCCAATAGCCCAACAGTGAAGGGAAGGAAAAGGAGTCCATTGGGAGAGCCACGTAGCATAGTCCTTTACCTCAGGGTTCTTGGTTCTCCACACATTGAGTAAACTTGCCCCTTTTCTCCTACTTTCGTAGAATATCTGTTGTTTTTGCCCCCTTGGGTTTCCCCATCATCAGGCTATAACCTTGCCTCTACTTTTTTATCTTGATAATTCCTCTAGTATAAAGTCAAGGTCAAACTGACTCTTCCTCTTCTTATTTATTCCCTCTTCTTTCTTGTTTGGCTTAGAGGTATGCAGGCTCAAAAAAGAAGAGAAAGTAGGTATTTCTTCACGCCGGCTTTCACTCATTGCTTTCTCCCCATCCTTTCAACCATCGATTCGTACCACTGGCCTGTATTTCATTCCTCCTCCTCTTTTCTCATGTTTACATCCCTTAGATCCACACATTGCCTGTTGTAAGGGTCTTTGTGAAAAAGAGACCTTCCATTCTCTTGTCTTACCTTTCCCAATTTAGCTTGGGTTTCCCCCGCCAGTCCCTCTTCTTGTTCAAACCCCTGTGATACGAGATAGATATACTTGCTCTGACGACTGAGCTCTTTCCCCTTGAATTCCTTCAACATTTCCTTTGGGATTTATTTCTTCTTATTAACCCAACTATCTGATTATAGTCAAGGTTTACCCATCTTGGGCTCCATCCTAGCATAAGGACTTTGGCAGATTCTCTTCATCATGCATCCCCAGCCAGAGAGTGGCCACAATCCTTGCTTCACTGAAGTTCGGTATATTTGATGAGAACAATAGTCTAAGGAACCTTGCTCTGAAAGGCCCGTGATTGATTCTCTGCCGAATGGGGCAGTCTGTTCGTAATCATAACGTTGGGTACGTTCTTTTTCTTCTTTCAAACCCTGGAAGACTTGCTAGTTTACATTTTTGTCTAAATATATATATCTAGTACTTTTTCAAATGGTATTTGCAAAGGAAGTTCCCTCCTGCGTTGCACCTATGATGCTGCTTTGTGGGTCTGGTTCGTGGAACTCATCGAAGAGCCCAATATCGTAGTGGTTGTGGGCCCCCGCTAAATTCTTTCTTCTTTCACTCGCTCCATTTTGAGTACTTTTGATAGGAAGTGAAAAACGAGTGTCTTCTCCGTGCTTTGTTCTCCAGAAAGGAATAAGAGCTCTCTTTGTCGGCCTAACTAAGTTGGCAGGCAACCCAATCTATGAGTAGGTACTTCTCACCTAGTTCCTCAAGGGCGAGTAAATTCATTGAATATGCCAGAATGAAGAGTATTGATCTTTTACAGTGATAGAAGAAATAGGAAAAGGAGAATGACATCAGGTTCAGTAGTTAGAGGTGAGGGGGCAGGGGAAGGGAAGGAGCTTTGCAATGAAACCGTACGGTGATTGAGCGAAGCAATGAGTTGGATAGGTTCATGAGCTTTACTTACCTTGTTCAATCTGGTGACGGAGAAGAGAATAAATCTTTTGGCTTTCTCTTTGTCTTGTCTCTTCTCTGTTCTTGAATGTCTTTCCTTCCTTAATGCAATAACTGCACACTGCTTAGTATAGTTATATGACCGTCAAAAAGCTTTCCTGACTGTGAAGGAGAAAGAAGAAATCAATAGGTGAAGGAGAATGACTAAGGAGTAGAGTCTTGACTTGAAAGACTTGAAGGGGAAGATCAAGATCAAGAAGGAATCGATAGTCTTTCCTGACAGTGAACGATCATTGATTCTTCAATAGGATTGACTTCTTAATTACCTCGGCCCTAAATACCTCTCTTTGATCTCAAAAAATAAGGGAAGGGTAGACTTTTATCCAAAAAAATAGACAGAAGATAGACTTTTTTCTAGTTTTTTGAGTGTTTACAGTCGAGTTCCTGAGGGAAAAAAGGGTAAAGCATCCATTTTATCCCCAAAAATACGGGAAAGATAGAATTTCTTAACTTTCAGCGGCTTTCCTTAGGGGAAAACTGCTTTTACTGTTTTACCCCTATGCTAGATAGAAAAGGTTTTATTGACGCTGCTGCTAAGGTGAAGGAGAAAGAGAAGTTAAAGAATGACTCTTGAGGATTTACTGACAGTTCACTCTCATTCATCTTTCGTTTCGTCTCCCTTCTCTTTCCCTTCTTTCTTTCACTGTCAAGTCGTCTTCAATTCTTCTTTCGTTGAGTCTTTCCTTGAAACACTTGAAGGAGAATGAATCGTTAGTCTTTCCTTTCTTACAGGGGAGTAAAAGAGTGAAATCAGTCGTCTTCATAAGGAGTGTTTACAGTCTCATTCATCTTTCATTTTCTTCTTCATTCAAGGGTCAAATCAGTTAATTTCTTTCGCCAGTCGATTCAGACGCTGAGTTTGTTTGAAAGCCTTTCGTCGCTCAACGGACCTTTTGTTTAGTATTGCTTTATGAAAGCGGAAAGATCTACTGCAAACATTGAAGTCCTCGAAGTTCTCACTCATTCACCTATCGGTAAAGCTATTCCATTGCCTGTCCCTGATTTCACAAGGTAAAAGAAAAAGAGAAAGACGAAACATTACATTAATGAGACTGATTGAACGAGGTAAAGCAGCGAAAAACAAATAGACTCACCTCACGAAGCGTAAATGGAAACTCCTGACCCTGCCTCTCTCCAACTCGATTTCACAATTACATTTACTGCCCCTGTCGGTAAAGCAATTCTACTATATGCCGGAACCTGAACAACCTTTACACGGTCTCTTTTCTTTCCTCTCGCTATAGGTAGGTCGTCTCAAATCTCTTTTCTTTCTCTTGATTTTCTAGTGTGAGTTTTTCTTTCCTTGACCTATGACAGTATTACCTTCCTCTTTTGCTTTCATTTTCTTCTCTGACTGATTAAACTTCTATCTTCAATACATTTTTTTCACCTGTAGAGATTGGTTTGGCGTGAAGTGAGCGACTTCCCCTGTATTCCCTTCCCTTAACCTATTTACTACCTTATTCATTTAAACTACTGAACCTATTGCTATTTCTTCTTTCTCCTATGGATTCTATCACAGTAAACTCGGGGTAAAGAGTAGGCTGATTGAACGAACTCTTTGACTCGACTGTAAGAAGGATGAATTCGACTCAAGCTTAACCCTTTTGATTGAACGAGGTAAACAACTGGAGGAAAAGAAGAAGAAGAAGAAGAAACCGACACCCTGAACCTGCCTGATGTCCCTGGACTATTTATTCCTTCCAAAGGCAAGGTAAGGTCAAGTTGCTAACTCATTCATTTATTCAAACAAAGACTGTAAACTCTCTTGAATCTTTCATCTACCTTCTTTCTCTATCGGTTACGGTTCAGGATCATTAATATTTCTCTTTCTTACTCTTTCCCTTCTGGCATTCTCTAACTAAAGGTGAAGTAGCGAAGTAATGAGACTGACAATGAATAGGTTCTGGTTCATGAGCTAATCCTTCTTTTGAAGTTCAATATGGTGAAGGAAATGGAGTTCATTTATTAAATAGGTTCCCCGCCCGGGACAGGAATAGAGGTTCTGGTTCAGGAGCTGATCATTAATCTTGTCGGGCTTCACTGCAGTCTCCCTGATTTCATTCTCTTATCTTTTCTTCTCCGGTAAACAAGGGTTGGTGATAAGCGCCTACAATGCTGGAATTTGCAAAGCTAGAGGTCCTTCTAGAATCCTTGCAAAACGCTCACAGAGAAAGCTAACTTAACGGATTGATTCCAACCAAGAGCTGGTTAGAAGATGAATGACTCTTAGATCGAACTTGGAATCTATGATGGTCACTCTTAGATACCAAGACAATTCACTCCAGAATTAGCTTGATCAAAACTAATTCAATGAATCGGTTTAAACATCAAACCTAAAGCAAGGTTTGAAAAAGAATAACACCAAAAGGTTATCAAGAAAACACAAAGGTTTTTTCTGTATTCAACCAAATCCCCCAAACATGAATATTACATGCCTTTAAATAGACCCAGAAGATAACCCTAACAAAATAAAGTTCAGCCACCAACCACTAATAAATGCTAATAAATGCTATAAATATAAATTGAAGAATACAAGGCAATTCATACAAACTATTAATAAATGCTATTAAATATAAAATGAAGCAAATAAGGCATTAATAATTTCCTTAATTGGTAATTCAACTACTAGAGGCAAGTCTTCTAATTACTTTCCAATATCAGCCACTCCATTATCTTCTTGATTTGATATGCTAATGCTATAAAGATTTTTGGGCTCAAAAGTCTTTGTTTCAACCGGTACACTAGCTAGCTTTTGAAGATGCAATGTATAGGCCTCTTGAATCTTCTTAACCTTGCTTCTTGTAATCGGTCCTTCGGGTACATGCACGTGATCAGTTGTTGGATTCATATCAGTTGGTTGAACTACTTCTCTTTCATTTTCTTCTGATTCTTGCATGAATTTACTCGACTCTCAAGTGAGGGGAATAGGGGGGCAGGAGTAAGTAGAGAAGCAGATAGTTTACGAGGGTCGAAGACGCGAGACAAAGGAGCGAAGCGATGAGACACGAATAGTTAGGTGAATGAGCGAAGCGGCTCGACCAATAAATAAATAGAGGAGCGAAGACATGAAACAGATAGTGAAAGAAGGGGGAGCCGAAAGAGCAGAGGTTCTGCAGAATGAATAGGAAAGGTGCGAAGCAGCTCCACGAGAAGACGAGAGGAGTCAAGTAAGTAGGCAGAGGAGTTCAATCGAATTAAAGGTTCAGGTAATATCAGGGAAGGAAGAAGCCACGAGAACGAGTTACATCACCTAAAAAATAGGGAGAGGTTAGGTAGTTCAGTCGAATAACTCACACAGAAAGGAATAGAGGTTAATGAGTTTACTGTTCCAGATGCGAAGGTAGTAATAATCTAATATAGAAGGGGCTGGCAGCTGATCTTTCTTTTTCAGTTCAATCTGGTACTGGATTTCATGAATTGACTCTACTGTAATCTTCAATCAATTCCTTCTCTGAGGTGAGGGAAGGAATAGAGGTGAAGAAGAATACATAGTCCAGTTTACCCTGTTCATTCTCTTTCAGTAGCTAATCCATTATAAGGTTAAGGTTCGTTCCCGTACTCTCCCTCCTGGCAAGTCGAATTAATCTTTCATTTCTCCCCTCCCTTCAATCAATTCTCTTGTAAAGCAACTAATTCATTGACTCGACAGTAAAGAAAGGAATATCTGATTCTTTCATTCTATTCAGGTTCTGGTCAAGTAATAGCGGTTCAGGTTCATGAGCTCGTTTCTCTTTCTTGACTTACTCTTCCGGATCATTAATAAGTAGGTTCAGTAGTTTAGTAGGTTCCGGAGTTCAGTCTCATTCTTCTTTCGTTGCTTCTTTTCTTACAGTTCCAGTCTAATTAATCTTGAGTTCAGTCTCGTATCGGTCGTAGTAGCGTTAGCGTGCCAAGCCCTACCGTGTTCGATGAGTGAAGATTCATCTTTTTTAAGCAGAAAGAATATGTATGAATGCAATCAATCTATTCTTTGATTAGCCTCTTGCCGGTGCCCTCTTCAAAAGCGGAGATCCTCTATCAATCTCTTTCCCGAAAAAGCAGTTAAGAGACCTATGGAAGTTTGGATGAGCCCTGTAGGAACCATACCATATAAACCATAACCATATCATAGATGAATAAATATCCCAGTTTTCGTTGACCATGAAAAGCCTGACGAAGAATATGGTCTATTCTCTAGGGCATCCGACAAGAGAGCAGCTATTGAATGAAGACCTTGGAAGAAATAGCTGAAAGGTGGAATCCCGCTCTAAGAAAAACTCTCATTCAGATAAATGGCTAAGCCTTATAACTACACTAATCGATCTCTTCCCAAAAGGAGCGAGTCATAAAAGCCAATTCATGCTGCTAGTACGGGGGAAGCGCGGGCCGAGAGAGTTTAGGCCTTAGCAGCTAAACGAAAGAAAGGGTTCCACATCGAAGGATGAAGACCTATAGCATCTTACTCAGAACCAACAAGAGACCTCTGAAAGATATAACGACTATTGAGTCCGCTGATTCCGCTTTGGTCGTAGATTAACTACAATGAAGGTAGAGTCTAAAAAAGCACAAAATTGAACCGATGCAACAACGAGATAGGATTCCACATCTGCTTCTGCTCGACCTTCAGATTCGAAAGAAAATAGGTAGGTTAGGAAACCCATCCTTGCCAGTCAGGATGAAGGGGCTTACTAAATGAATGATTCACACTGTCTATTTGCTACTCAGACTAAATTAGTTGCGAATCGCTCGCTTACTCTTTTAGTAAGGGATGCTAGAACCCCTGCTTGGAAGTAGCACCTCGCCTTTCTGGCCTTAGCCTTAGGCCTTAGAACTGGACCGAGTCTTGCTTCTTGAACCAGTGATAGGGGCGAAGAAGCGAGACGAGAAAAGAAAAGGGAGGAGAGGGTCGAAGACATGAAACCGAGTTTACGAGGGGCAGGAAATGGAATTGTGAAACCGAGTTTACGAGGGGCAGGAAATGGAATTGTGAAACCGAGTTTACGAGGGGTGAAACAGCGAGACCGAGTGAAAGAGTGAAAGAAGGAATCTTTCGGATTTACTTACAGTTAAGTCGAATTGATTCTTCGATAGTCTTGACTTCCTGTTCTGGAGCTTGACCTTCAGATAGTTTACGAGGGGTGAAATAGCGAGACCGAGAGGGAGAGGGGAAGGAATTGGAATTGTTCAACCGAGGTTACGAGGTGAGTGGGCGAAGAAGCTCGACTGGAAAGGAGAGGGGCGAAGAAGCGAGACTGGAAAGGAAAGGAGAGGGGCGAAGAAGCAGCTCGACTGGGAAGGAGAGGGGCGACCTCGGCTTTCGAACCGAACTACGTAGCTGCTTCGCCTTTGAAATCGGAGACTGTTCCAATTTCCTACTGAGATAGGCAAGCAACGACTTTTCTTTAAGGAGCGTGCAGCGTTTATAAACAACCACAGAGATTTTCTCTCTAGTCTTTCTTTTTTGTCAATGTTGAAATTGTGCATCATCTCAAACTTCATCGAACCTAGCAAGAAAACCTGTACTTCTTTACTTCTTTCCGGTTAGTTCAAGAAGGGTCATCCCATGCTGTCCTACCAAGTCCCCTTTAATGCAGTCCATGGTTATTAAGCCGCTAACGTGCATCTGAGAATATATGTTTCTGTTAATTCCTCTTCGGTGTCGGATCTTCCCTTATCTATCAATAATAGCCTTCGCTTGAAAGCATTACTTAAACACTTTACAGTCCATCGTTCAGCTTCAACTTTCGTACATACGTAACTAGCTTTAAATAAATAGAACCTTGGCTAAATTAGCAGCTAGAAAAGTGAAAGGAATTTCAAAGCAAGTCGGATAAACTGGCAGGCCATTGATGCTAGCACTTTCTCTTCTTTCCAGGTTTTCTTTTTCTATTTTCGGATAAAAGAGTTCCTTCCTATCCCTATCCAGCAACTATCAACTATTAACGATACCAACCAGTTCCGAATTAGCATTAGGCATTCATCCTCTTTCGGGTATTTAAAACAAAATCTGCTCCTAACGAACCGGCTCTCTCTTTCTTTCCTCTTCTCGTCGAGCTGCTAGTACCAAGGTAAACCAAGAATTATATCCTTTATCTACATCTATAATTGAATAGTAGCTTTCCATGCAAGTGAAATAAAAGAATACGAGCTAAGCGAATGGATTCTATCCCTATCTTTCTCTTTTGTACCAGTTAATTAGCTGAGAGTTCATTTTTGCATTTGACTGCCTAATTCTCTTTCCCTTCCCCAATAATAAGCTATTTATCCTAATTTAGGATACCGATACCAGGCCTTGCTTAGCTAGGGAATTCTCACTTGTTTTTCTTCTGTAAGCTGTAAAGACTGAACTCTAAATAAGGATCTCATGCTTTCAGATTCTCAATATACTAGAATATACCTAATCAGAGTCGAGGATAACTGGCTCATCGAAAAGAGTGAGAGGTGCTTTCCATGTAAGCTTCTATTTTTGTCAATTGAATTAGCTGCTTCTAAGTTCTAAGGAAATCTCCCTTAGTGTACTCTCGAGCTTTCAGAAACGATCTTAGCCAAACATTGACTTTAATCAACTGGCGCTGGCTTTTCAAAACATATATAGCTTAATGAATGCTAATGCTATACACTAGTAATATCTAAATTAAGAGTTCTTCTGAGGAAGACATGGTAAGGGGAATTTCATCCTGCCTAATATCTTTATCTGAAGGAAGGCTAACTCGTCTTCTGATACAAGTCACCCAAAGGTCACATGCTTCAAACAAAGAATTCGTTCTCTCCCTGCCGAAGAACAACCTGAAAGTCATCCACTTAGATTAGCTATATATATCAAGACTTTTGTGGCGAATTACTACATTCCGTCACACAAGTGAGGGCTTGATTTAATAGGGTTATAAAATGGAATCTTCTATTGCCTCTGACTTAGTTAGAATATATAATACAGGAATTATAACAGCAGTTATAAGAAAAAGAGATCCCTTACATTATACAAAGATACTTCTACATATTAGATGTATGTCGCGAGGTATAGAAGAATCTTCTCTTCATTATAATGTCAAAGAGATCCCTTAACTAACGGTCGACCCTTTCACTCTCTTTTTTTTCTTTCTTTTTGAACTTGATAACCTAGAGCCAGCCACAAAAGAAATTGTGGAATACCGTCGGTAAGGATTGATTTTCTCTTGTCAAGAAAAGAAAGACTAAGCAGACAACGAGGCGAAGATAGCAGACTTGCCTCGATACAGGAACATAGCATAGGGACATTGCTCCGGACTAGTTAAGTAGTTGACTTACCTCTGCTTGGCTTCGCTCCTCTCCCCTTCTCGTCTTCGCAGCTTCGCTCGTTTGCCCATTATATGTCTCACAATTCCTTCACCTCCTCCGTCGGTTTCACAATTTCATTTCCTGAACCTCCTCTTAAGGTTTCACAGCTTCGCTCCTGCCCCTCTCCCTCTCGGTCTTCTCAGCTTCGCTCCTGTTTTCTCTTAGTATACTATACATATACATATTGTAAACTCTGCTTTTATGGAAGAGCCGACTCCACGGGATAAGGCTTCCGCTAGGGGATATGAGGCTTTCGTTCGATACAAAAGATTCATCGGTTTGTTTTGGCTTACTAATCCGATAGAAGAAGAAGAACATGTATACGTGCTAAGCGGTGGGCAAGCGAGGATAAGCAGAAGCTATGGAATAGAGTCTTTCCTTGCTTTGGCATTCAGCATTCAGTAAGTAGGTCAAGCAGTAAGTAGGCGGCTAAATAGGCACTTTCTTGCCCTGAAATCCTCCTTTTAGGACAGAGGGGAGTATTGACCACTTATTTGTTTTCATGCAAAAGAGTTTAGAATATTAATAGAAGAATGGTTGTTTAATATCTTTCTTCTATGCTCTTTAGTGAGGGAGAATTTATAGTAGTAATGAACCAATTTGAGCTCTTAACAAATCCCCCGTGGAGGCAGTCTTAGAAAAGCATTGGAGGAGAACTAAGCTCTTACAGTTGCACGAAAAGCAGCGTAAGCGGAAACAGGAGAAGCAGAGGAGAGGTAGGGAGAGAGGTCTTTCATGGACTAGATCCCAATAGCGAGATTCTGACTGATAAACCAACAACGTTTAATGATGAGAATTTCATCTTCCATCTAATGATCAGAAAAGGCGTTAGACAGCAACAAAGAAAGAGCAGCCCGTATCAAAGAAATCCTATCGCTCCACTACTTTCCTCTCCTTGTCATTTGATCCCACTTCCTCCACGTATCACTCGACTTTCAGTCCTAAGTGGAGCTACCACATGTAGGTAGAAACCTAGCTAGAGCTACCATAGCTTCCGATAAAGCCCTCTCCGTTGGAATGGAAAGAAGATACGAATCTTGTGTCAATTTGCATTTCACTATTTCTATTTATTGGAAGAGGATGGGAAAAGGACTCTCGCTCCTTGTACGCCATGCCCCCATTTAAAGAGCTTTCTGTTGCCTTGGATTCAATCAAAGGATTCAAAGTAGAGTCACTAAGTCCCAGAATCGGTGAACTCACAATTTGGTAAACTCACTCTTTTCTGCCCTATAATATCAAATATAAGTAATGATAGAAAGTGCAAAACGTGATCGTTCCCGTTTGCATGGATATTTTATTTTATTTGCTGTAACCTGTCCTACGAGCTACCTTTGCTATAGAAAGAGTAAATACCCTTCTTTTTTTTGGCCTCTAACCTTCGTTCCTTTGATGTGGCTAAAGCCCGCTGCAAGGTTCTTTTCCAAGACCGAAGTCTGGAGCCCGCATCCCGAGAAAGCTAATTTGATACACACAGTTTATCCGCCATTTATTGGGGGTATTCTGATTAATACTATATACTACTACTAAACACTATAAATAGAATATAAGTAATTTGCTGGCACTTTCATCTAGTTAAGAGAGCCTTTTGCCATGCCCGGTTGGGGGCGAAGAGTTGGGTTGGTGATCGACTACCTTTACTTCATCTTCATATACTTAGAATGATATAGATATGGAGCCTCTTCTCAAGCAGCCTATACCATGATTCAATCTTTCTTACTAGGGATGTTGGGCGTTAGCTCAGTTGCGAACAGCCTGAAATATGAAATGTTAATTAGCCCGTGGCTACTTCACTCTTCAACTCGGGATGAAATCAGCAACATCAATATCTTAGTCAGTGAGAAACTCTAAAAGTCTAAGCAGCCTTAGCTCATCAATTAACTCATCGGTACGCCCCTGACTCTGACTATAGTCCTTACTTACCTCAGGAGATAGCCAGGGGGAAAGAAAGGACGGGAGAATAGAAAACAAGACGAATCCAGTAGGCCTGCTATTTGAAAGAGATTCATTCCTCCCTTCTCATTCAAAGTCAAAGCCATAAATCTAAATCATACAATAGAACAGTCACCTCAACCATTGCCTCTTAACTGTCTGATAGAGGACTGAAGCCGGTCACGAAGACTCAAAATAGGCTTGTGTCAATTAGACTAACTAACTTCCTTACAGACCGGATCCCACTTCAGTTAATTCAACAGCTGCTTCCAGGCCTGCCTTAGATGATGCTGGAGAGATGGGGAACTCTTTGTCTCCCATTTCGGTGTAGGAAATTCAGCCTATGGAAGTCAGAGATATGGAATCCCCGGTTTTGGAATAGATTTACCAGAGGTAAAGACTGGGTAAGGATTTGGCATTGAATCCATTGGGGAAGTGATTTGGCTTTCTAAACTTTTCTTTCCTTCCTGTGTTCCCACGTGATCAGTTAAGAGTTGATGCTTAAAACTCTGGCGGTGTAGTAAGACAGACTACTACTTCTACTTCCTAGCCTCAGGGCTTGCACTAGTTATAAGTTATAGGAAGTGGGAAGATAAAGAGGACATTTAGAAGCCAATAAAGAGACGAAGTCTATCCCATGCTGAATATATGGATATATGGCTTCGACTCTAGCGCCCAGGTAGAGGATTGATCTTTCCGCTGACTTGAAACTATCCTGACTTTATGCCAATGCTTTATACTCTACTTTCAGTTATCTTAGTCGGACGTGTACAACAATAGATAGATTCTAACTTACGTTACTGTCTTGCTGTAGCTAATAGGGCTTTTATTCAACTGAGCCTACTAGTTGCTTGCTTATCCAGTACTTGCTTTTTGTTTGGGCAAAGGAAGGGATTCCCTGGGGGATATGGCTTAACTTTCCTCCGTATCTGAACCAGGAGCGCGTCAGGCTGGAAAAGTGAAATAGCCATCTTAGTGATCGTTCTTGATTGAGCGGGCCATTTTATTGCCCTTTCTGGTCCTGCCTGCGGGTGATTCTTTCTCCATTTGACGTGACTTTCCCGTAATGAGATCTATGTGGGCTCCTTCCTCTTCCTATTCCTAGTTGTCAAAGTAGGAGAATCTCCAGTCATTGCTCTTGCTTGACTTCTTGCTGTTAGGCGTAAGGTTTTTCCAATGCTTCACAACCTTCCTTGTTTAGGCGGCTTTCTTTTTAATTTATAGTCTTTCTTACCGTCGTGCAAAGAGTCACTTAGAGTAATTTGCGTCAGCTGCCTTGTTAGTGGCATTTCTTCCAACTACCTCCCGTAAAAGACTTCCAATGGTAATTCCACTGCAACTAACTCTAGCGGATAAGATTCAATAGTCAGTTACCACGGTGAGAGGGCAGAGAATCAATGGTATTAGGAACTTAGCAGGCTAGGCTTATTAGATTTTTTGGGAGTTAGGATTCATAGATTGGAATAGCTCAAAATAGCTAACTTTCTTTTGTAAGCTATAGGAAAGCAAAATGCCAATTATGCCGGAGAATCACCCGATGCTTGAAAAATGAGTTTGATATTAGTGAGATCGATGTCCGATATTTGCAAGTCTTTATTTAATTCTCTCAATTTCCTTGCTTCTCTTTTTAGATGCTTACAGGGATTTCAAGGAGTGAGGAAGTCTAATCAATACGGCAGGTCAGTAAGTAAGTCATACTAGGAAGAATTAGCACCATGTAAAGACCTTATGGGCAGCTTTACATAATCTCAATACATAAAACAGAAAATCATTCCTAACATACACCTTCAGCATTAACTCTTCTCAGTTCTCGAAAGGGAGTGAGCCATGGGCATGGGGCACGAACTCAATCAACCGGTAGTAAATCCTACTCTCAGGTAACTAAATCTCAATAGGCTGGCTTGCGGGCTAATCCAATTAAATATCAGTCTGATATTCTTCAGTCTTGTTCTAAGAAAACTTGCAGGTATGGGGAATGATAGCAGATAGAGAAATGCAAGCAAAGGCTCCTCAACAAGGATAGGGACTGGTTATACACCAGGAACTAGTATTAATTATTATTTACTACTTACTACTCAACTATTAAGAATAGTCCAGGATTTGAATCATTTGAATCTTAGTTACAGACTCGTGGCTGGACCGATGATTTGGAAATGGCCTGAAGCTAAAAAACTCAAAAAAGAGATTAGGCTGGCGGGTGACTGTAGAATGGATCTCCGAATTCCGAATGAAGACCATTCCTTGAGTCCGGTTGTATTAGAATATATTGACCACTGATGATATATGATGATATAGCTTCGGCCGCTCCTTATGCTAATAGACTGACGAGAGGTTCTTTATTACCGCCTTTTTTCGCCTTTGCCTAAAAGCTTGGCACTAGGATGATGAAACCTTACCTTATCCGATGACTTTCGGACTATCTTTTCTGTTAGGTGAAAAAGCGTATTTCATTATGGACTGATTCCTCCGTAGCAAAGATCAAGGATCAAGGTTCCCACTAAGTTTTGAATAAGAATCCATCATTTTCTTTTCTGGAAGACAACAATAAGTGAGGTGCTAATGGCCGGCTTTTTTGTTGCAAGTCCACTTAGCGAACTGGTAGGACGCAGAGAGAGATTTTTATATAGAGCTTGCGGTGAATGAGAAAGAATTTCTCTCTTCTTTTCCGAATATTCCACAGACAAGATTTTCTGGGCATTCGTACACAACGACTCGTATGCTGTATGTTTGGCCTCTATGATAGGCAAAAGAATCCATAGGATTAAAGGTCATTGTCACAATGGGACCTAATTCCCCTTACGACTGGGGCTAACCACTTTTTACCAGCTAAAGCTACTCCCTTCCCTATTACTTTTTTTTAGTGCACTAGCCGCTTCTCGTAAATAACAAGACATCAGTCTAACAAAAGTTTGAAAGATATCGGAGGAGGATGCTTATCTGGTTTTTCAATGCTGCCAGCACACCCAAGGTTGTAGCTCTGGGCCTCAAGTCAAAAGGTATGGGACCCTTCCTCAGACTTTGACAAATCTAAGGTAATTAATCAAGATCTCAAAGAAGATGCAAGCAGCCAACCACCTCTCATGAAAATTCATCTCTCAAAACCCACATCACCATATCCCAAGACAGTGAGTCATAGGCTTTCTTTCTTTCTGTCTCTATGGAAATAAAGAACCAGTGAATGCGCAAATAAATGCACAAAATAACATTCTCAATCGACGCTCCTGCCCTTAACAAATGCTGTCTGATGAGGTTCCAACAAGAGAGTCAAAGATCCCTCTCAGCTCTCAGTCAGTTAGCAGGGATTTATTCACAAATCTTATAGAATTATATAAGCCTCTAATTCTCAATTCCGGGAATAAGGCATAAGAAAGTTGAGTGAAACATCTTCTTACTCCTGAATAACTTAATAAGGCATGCTTGGGTAACATCTGCTCCAAAAAATGTGCCTGAAAAAAGTACCATCCCTCTTCCCAGCTACCTGTGCAGTGATATTCGAATTCAATGAGATCTGTTGAGCCGATTGCAAACTCGAATAGGAGATGAAGTAGTGACCAGGTTAGCTGAGCCAAGCAAGTACTAGAAATGGTTCACAGCATGAAGAGTGAGGATCACCACCCTCCTTGAGCCAAATCGCACGTTCTGTGTCTAGTCAGTGATTCATAATAAGGCCTTAGCAAGTGCCTAGGATTGCTTAGCGGAAGGGATTTTGTTGGACGACAAAGATTGTAAGCTTATAGGTTATACCTAATACCATTCCCTCTTCTTGATAGCATTGATCTCGGAACGCCCTTGCTTGGTAAGTTACCTCTTTGTGCTGGTATAATTTTTGAAGGTTGGTTGGTATAGTTAATCACTTTTGCTTCTTCTCCTCAAGAGAGGGGAATATTTGACAAAAAATGACTGATTGATTAAAGAGCCAACAGTGAGAACACTACTTCCAGCCTTAGCTTGCCTTCTTCCGACAATAATTCCTTAGAAATTCAAAGAGTTGTTCCAAAGGATCAAAACGGCCAGTGATTAAACCTCTTGTCGACCCGACTCATTTGGCTTCTGTCTTCTGGCTTCCGACGAAGCGCCAAACAAGCAAATAGTCTTACAGGAAGGGGAGTTGTGAAAGAAAAAAGCTGAGAAGTGGAGGAATGCGCAGCTCTGAAAGAAATGCCACTAGTGAGTAGCACCCCTACTATGACTAAGAGAAGCTCATCGTCCAGGAGAAGAAACCACTCTTTATTAGAAGTAGATGATCGTTCACCACTAGACTTCCCGTTTAGAGCATGAAAGGGTCCGGAATCATAGGATCGTAACGAGCTTTCTCTCCAATCCACTTGATTCAGACTTAGGGAACTGAAGGTCTAGCTTACGAAGGTTTCCGTCCCAAAAGGGGGCCGCTTCAGCCTTTGCCACATTCCCCTAGTCCGTCTAGCTCTCTCCTTGTGCAAGCCTGATATTAGCAGTTCAAGCAGTCGAATCGGTAATTGCCTAATTTGCTATTCCTTCTTTTCTTCCATGAGGAAGCAGAGAGGTAGCGTGTAGGTTTGACTAATGCAACTAGTCGGCCTGAAGGTAATCAATTCTCGTGTAAGAACCCCTAGTGGCCCGGTTCGTTTGTGTCTGAGTCGTGGAAGGGGCATTGGCTTAGTCTTGAGACTCTTTAACTCCCCTCAGTAAAAGAAAAGAAGGAAGGAATCCCTTTTCGTTCTTTCCTCAGTTGATGTCTGAGAAGTCGTAGATCGAGTGAATGCGGTTGCGGGTCTAGCACCATCCCCGAAGCCTTGAATTTAGGTTGACTTTGCTTTCTTCTTAGTCTTCCGTGACGTAGTGGAAGGCGTGTCTGGGATTCCATCCTCGTAGAATAGGGAAGCCGGCCTTTCTTCAAATACCACGGCCCAAGGCCAGACCACAGGTCCCCTGGTGCTATGGGGATCTGCCACATGGTTGTTGCTGAGAAAGATTCAGGCAGGGTAGAACAAGAGGGGGTCGGACCCGTCCTCGTCACAAAAGAGGAAGCAAATGCAGTCAGGGATTCCGAGTCGGCTCCTAATGAGGAGGGCGGACTTTCTCTCCCCCGGTAAGGGAAGGCGGTCGGGAATCAATTACCACCGTGATTGCACTTCAGTGTTAAGGAGGTTGGCAGAACCTCTAAAGCCCCTACAAATAAAAGAGCTCGCCAGAGGGAGCAATCCACCTGGTCTGAACGAACCAACCGTTCGACTGTGACCTGGTGACTCAATTGGCCACTATTCCTGCCAGAATTTCGATGTAGGACCTGCTACGTCTTTCTCCCTCCTTCAACCATAAGGCAGTAGTCAAAGCTCTCTCGAAGTCTAGAAGACAGTCACTTAAATGAAATCAGGTTGAAGCTAAAGGGAAAAAGAGTCAAGTTAATGAGGAATGTATGGCAACCAGAGAGTTCCCGGCCGCCAACATAATCTTTTCAAAGGACGACCATTTCTATTGTACATTAGGGCTCCCGACCACTCACTGTGGGGCACTCCTGGCGCAAAAAGATGACGAAAGGTATACCCTCATTACTAAAGGGTAAGTTCTTTCGGTAGCAGGTTTGATTTGATCGAACAAAACAAGAGCAAGATATATCGTACAAAGGTTTACTGAGCTTTAACAGAAAAGACTTTATTTGATTCTCAGGTGGAAGGACTCGCTAGCAGGATACAAGGATCCGATCCCCACTGGAACTTGACCTATCCGAATATCCTTCGCTACACACTCTCAGCCTTCTTCATTCACCGAGATAGATGGGAGGATAAACTTCATTGAAAGAGTCTCGAGGCTCCCTTATACCTTAGAATCGGGATAATAGGGCCACGAATACATCCGACCAGCTCTGATTTTTGGGAATAGCATATAGTTGGAAGAATTCCTTTTTGATTAGAGCAAGCTGATTTAAAAGAGACGGGTGATTCTGCCCGAGGCTTAAAAGACCGACCTTCAAAGTGGCGTTCTCCTTTAAGTGAAGAGTCATACTACCTTCCTTTGGCAATACTGTAGTATAAGGAATTGATTGACTCTCAAATAAAAGAAGTGTATAGTTTTGACATCTATACTGGGGACATTGATGCCCGAAGGCTAAAGGGAGACAGCTGGCAACATCTGACTCTTTAGACCCAGACTAACCCCCTGATTAAGAACGGGAATGAAAACGGTTGGAATTTTGTCAGGTCATTAAGAAATTAATAATCAGCCTTGCCTGTCTTCCATCTTTGAAAGCTTGAATCGGCCCACCCAATAAAGAAACTGAAAAGGGACTTGACTCAAAGCTCTCGTATGTCTTGTGCAGATGGATTGTGACATCTCGAATAGATATATAGAGTTAGTGCATTACGACAGCTAAACTAATATCACCGATATCCATACCAAAAGGAGTAACCATAAGGATAAGGTTGGTTAAGTTGGGAAAAACTACTGTGGACAAGGTACGAAGTCGATCGAACGGAAGGGAGAGGGCTAATGGCGCGAGAAAGAAGGGAAGTGGAGAAAAGGAAGGAGGGCGGGTTAAACATAGTGTCTGTCTCAACTTGGAATTCCAAGCGATTATCTTACCGAGTATAAAGAGTGAAAGAAGAAGAAGAAGAAGAATCCATCCATCAATAGGTGACGGAGTGAAAGAAGGTGAAGTAGCGAAGGGACTACAGGTTCAGGTTCTTCAATTCAAATAGCTTTACTGAGTGAAAGAGAAGAGCTACTGAATTCACCCACCTATTTACCTTGTGTTTGAGTGAAATGAAAGAAAAAATAGGGACAAGTGATTGAGGAAAGGATAATTACGCTTGAGGCTTTCCCTTGGTTACAGTTCAAGAATAACTCAATAGGTTCCATCTGATTCAGTAGTGATTGAGAAAGAGAAGTGAAAGAATACCGGTTCAGGGGAATGAATCTTTCTTCTTCTTTTACAGTTCAGGGAGAGGTGAATGAGCGAAGCCGGCCGGTCTCTTCTCCAACCTTCTTTAACTCTGACGGACCGACCAACAAGAAATTTCTTGTATCTCTCCCTTATTTTTTTGATTAAAAAGTCTATCTTGACCCTATTTTTTTGATTCAAAAGTGTATCATTCCCCTATTTCAACAGTAAAGACTATTGATGAATGAGAGTTGACTCCTTCACCCATTTATTCTTGAAGGAGGTAAAGCAGTTAATGAATTGACTCTCACAGCTTCGCTCCTGCCCCTATTGATTCTTTCACCTATTCATTGTCGGAAGGAAAGACGAAAGCAAGAATGAGAGTTTACAGTATGGGAGAGGAAAGAAAGAAATAGTGAAACCAGAACCTGAACCGATATTACTTACCTGAGCTACTGAACCGAGAGCTACTGAACCTGAAAGTGTTGAAAGTCTGAACTCAAGATTCATTCGAGTTCACTGTAAGACGAAACCTCAACCCTGAGCTACTGAACCGGAACCTTCCGATTCGTCGGACAGAACAGGACTATTACTTCTGAACCTGCCCTCTCACCTCGTAACCTCGGTTTCCCAATTTCATTGCCTTAACCTCTACAACTCGGTTTCATGTCTTCGCCTCTTCGCCCTACGGGTCTCAGGGCTTCGCCCCTGCCCCTCTATTTCCTTCCTCTCTCTTTATTCTTGACCTCAGTAAGGGAGCTGGATGATTTGCTCCTTCCCCTTTGACTATCCTTTCTGGTCTGTTCTCTTTGCTTTTCTTTCCGATATGACCTATTAAAGGTGATTTGACAAGGTAAATAGGTGTTTTCATCCCTGGCCTGGTCTTTCCTTAACTTCCAGTCTGGTCTGTTCTCTTTCTTTGCTTTCCTCTCTCTCTTACACTCGGTAAATAGGGTAAAGCATCTTCCGTCCTGTCCTTTCTTTACAGTCTAGAAAATGAAAGAAAGATTTGCTCAATCACCTCTGCTTCGCTCCTTCGGCTCTAAACTGCTGGGTTCTTTCTCCTTGCACCTATTTATTCAAACACTGTGTAACCGAGGTAAACTCCCTCACTACTGAACTTCAGGAACCAGATTGAACTGGGTAAAGCAGCTGGATGATCATCAGGGAGTAGGTTGGCAAAAGGAGACTCACCAAGAATTCTCGACTTAACTCAATCACCTCGGCTTGGCCCCTTTTTTACAGAAACAGAATGAAGGGAAAGAAGGGAGACTAAAGATGAATGAGACGGAACTACTGAACCTGAAAGTGTTGAAAGGAAAGACTCAACTCAAGACTCACCAAGAATTCTCCTTAACAGTTGTGAAAGAATGAATTAGGAGCTTTGAAAGACTCAACTCAAGAGTTTACGAACTTCACTCCGGAACATGAAGTCAAGACGAAACGAAAGACTGAACCTCAAACCTTTTCCTTCACCGGAACCTGAGCTACTGAACCTGAAGGAAAGACGCTACTCCTTATTCATTCTCATTCACCTTCTTTCTTTGACTCTCTTTTCACTGTAATGGTAATGTAAACACTGACTAAAGATGCATTCTTTTCTTTTCCTCTTTATTCTCTCGGTCGGTCTGTTCTCTTTCTTTCTGTCTCCTTATTCTTTTTCGTCAGGCTAGTGCTATACACATGAAAATGTAACTGGACTTTAAAGTCTCGGTAAAGCTGCGTGTGGGGGTGGATTGATTACCTCTACCTCATTCATTCCCCTGGCTCGTAAACTCTCAGTCTCTTCTCTGGATCCTTCACCTATTGGTTGGTTGGTTGGTCTCGTTGCTTGGCTCCTTCCCCTTCTCTTCTCTTTTCTTTCACTGATCTTCTTTCTCATTCACCTCTTCTCTACACCCTATGGAGTCAGTAAGTCAAAGAGTAAGGTAAAAGTGGTTGAGACTTTCGCTCTTCTAAGTGTTCCAGTCGTCGGAGCTACTCTGGGCCTAATTTTCAAGGTGCTTGGAGAGCCTATTGAGAATTTGGGTCCTGTAGATACTCGCACAACATCTCCTATTAATGGATCTGCCCCTGCTTTTATCCAGTTAGATACAACTCTATTTTAGAAGCAGGAATGAAAGTAGTAGATCTTTTAGCCCCTTATCGGCGTGTAGTCAAAATGGGACTTGATATGAACCAAGAAACATCAATCATACAATATACTTCAATGAAGATGTGAAGAAAAGGTTGTCAAAATTATCAAAAGATGTTTCAACTTATGCTACATTGAAGAAGAATGAAGTTTGATTGTTGTAAATTTTGGGTGGGTTACAATTTAGAGTAATTTAGAGTTATTGTATTTTAAGATTTTTTAGGTTACATTTACATAATGGCTCATTATGGCCATTAAGTATGAATGTTACAACTCTTAGGAATGCCTTTAGTAGTTTCATTTTGAGGCTATATAAAGCCATGTAGGTTGTATCTGTAAGAATTGCCTTGAGATTCGAATCACTCCACAAGCAAGATCGATCATGTCTAGCTTGAATGACTCTTGTTGATCAAATATCTCAAACACTTGTTTGAGATTCGAATCACTCCACAAGCAAGATTGATCATGTCGAGCTTGAATGATTCTACATGCAACCTAAACTACATAGAATTGCAAAGAAACTTAGCCATTGGCTAAAGAAAAGCACAAATGCTTCTTTTAATATATTTTCCAAGTCTTCTTACAAATACAACATACATGGCTTTATATAGCCTCAAAATGAAACTACTAAAGGCATTCCTAAGAGTTGTAACATTCATACTTAATGGCCATAATGAGCCATTATGTAAATGTAACCTAAAAAATCTTAAAATACAATAACTCTAAATTACTCTAAATTGTAACCTACCCAAAATTTACAACAATCAAACTTCATTCTTCTTCAATGTAGCATAAGTTGAAACATCTTTTGATAATTTTGACAACCTTTTCTTCACATCTTCATTGAAGTATATTGTATGATTGATGTTTCTTGGTTCATATCAGGATTATTCGTAGGGGCTGGAGTGGGTAAAACAGTACATACTCATTATAGAATTGATCAATCAATAACATTGCCAAAGCTCATGAAGGTGTATCTGTATTTGTAGGAGTAGATGACCGTACTCGTGAAGGAAATGATCTTTACATGGAAATGAAAGAGGAGTAACTAATGAAAAAATCTTACAGAATCAAAAGGGGAGGAAGGGGCTGACGTCTCCGGTCAGATGAATGAACCGCCGGGAGCTCGTATGAGAGTTGGTTTCACTGCCCTAAGGCGGAATATTTCCGAGATGTTAATGAACTAGATGTGCTTCTATGTTATCGACAATATCTTCTGTTTCGTTCAAGGGGGATCCGAAGTCTCCGGGTTGTTTCTGGGTAGAATGCCTTGTGGGTTATCAACCGACTCTTAGTACCGAAATGGGTTGGTTCCTTACAAGAATGACTTCTACCAAGGAGGAAGGGTCCATAACTTCTATTCAAGCTGTTTATGTACCTGCGGGCGATTTAACCGGTCCTGCTGCTCCTGCCTGCCACCACATTTGCTTGGATGCTACTACCGTACTATCAAGAGGATTAGCTGCCAAAGGGATCTATCCAGCAGTAGATCCTGAGGATTCAATGTCAACTATGCTACAACCTCGGATCATTGGTGAAGAACATTATGAAACTGCCTGTGCAAAGAGTTAAACAAACAAACCTTACAACGTTACAAAGAACTCCTGGACATTAAAGCTATCCTATCCTTGAATTATCCGAAGAAGAGGCGTAGCACGCAAAATGGAGCCTTTCTTATCACAACCTTTTTTCGTAGCAGAAGTCTTTATGGGTTCCCCGTGGAAATACGTTGGCCTAGCAGAAAGAATTAGAGGGTTTCAATTAATCCTTTCCAGAGAATTAGATGGTCTATTCCCGAACAAGCCTTTTATTAGGTAACATCGATGAAGCTACTGCTCAAACTACGAACTTAGAAATGGAGAGCAAAGTGAAGAAATGCCCTTACTTAATTCTTAGTGTCCTGACTCCGAATCGATATTTGGGCTTCAGAAGTGAAAGAAATGAGAAGAGTTACGAATAGTGGACAAATTGGTGTATTACCAAATCACGCACCTATTGCCACAGGTGTATATATAGGTATTTTGAGGAGAATACGCCTTACAGATAATGACGGATGGTTAACGATGGCTCTCTCTGATGGGTGGTTTTGCTAGAATAGGCAATAATGAGGGGTGGGTCACTCTTTCTTTTAGTAAATGCTGCTACGAAGGCTACTAGTGAGATTGATCCACAAGAAGCTCAGCAAACTCTTGAAATAGCGGAAGCTAACTTGAGGAAAGCTCCGGGCAAGAGACAAACAATCGAGGCAAATTGAGCTCTCAGACGAGCTAGGACACGAGTAGAGGCTATCAATGGCGTACCTAGTTGATCTGTCTAAATAATCAAGTGAAATAAATGCTCTAAATATAGAATAGAGTGGGGTATGGAAAAGATAGATAGAAAATCAATAGAACTGAGCTGAGTATAAAAACTTATTAGATACCGTTGCCTCTTAAGTTCTACCTACTATTGGATTTGAACCAATGACTCCCGCCGTATAAAAGCAATACTCTAACCACTGAGTTAAGTAGGTCATTTCTCATCACAAAGAAAAACAAGCCCTATCACATCGATAGATTATAAATCTACTATTATGGGGGATGGATAAGCAATACAAAGAAAGAAAGAAAATGGATCAGATCATCTTGACAAGAAAGAATCTACATGATAAGATAAGTATCACACAAGGGCTATAGCTCAGTTGGTAGAGTCGTTTACCCGCGCGCCTGCCAATGTTTTTCAGAGAAGTACATCATGTAATCAAAAAGGTTGATCTTATTGAGAAAGAGATGATTTCTTACTCCATTACTTTTAGGGAACAATACAAGAGAAGAGTAGCCTGACAAAAGGTTCGGTCCGAATCGAGTGTTTAAGCACTAAAACAAAATAGAGCAATAGCAGTAGCTGTTACACTTCTTCAGTTTCAGTAAAGGAAAAAGAGCAAGCAAAGTAGTCCGTTCCATCATTGATTATGATTGATAAGGTGAATACCCAGTCTATTCAATGCTAGGCATAATGAGTATCCGGACCTGAAACTCAATTATCTTGAGTCCTATCTATCTTATGAACAACTGGAGGGTGTATGAAGTTTCATATTTGATGCTTTAAGCAGAAGCAGGACGATAGAGATTCCATTTCCACCTGAAGTTGATCTAGGTCAGAAGCAGACCTACGAATAACCCTTCTTTCTTTAAAAGACTTTGGTAGTGCTCCTTCGAATCAAAATCAAATGAATCAGTGCACATGGATGGAACCATCTCTTCTTCTGTCAAGAACAAGGTACACTAACTTGCTTATTATTTCTAGCAGTTAATGAAACCAATGCAAAAAATGCATGTTGGGTGAATTCAAATCATTTTGATAATAAGAAGTTTGATCTGTTTTACCGAGAGGGTCATAGGTTCGAGTCCGTACAGCCCTTTTGAATAATGAAAAAAAAGAATGAATAGTTTTCCTTTCCTCATTATTCTTTGTATTTGTATTCTTTGTAACTGTCCACTTGATTTGGTTCATCACATTAATGTCTCATCATTGTAGATAAATGAGATATGCTGCCTATTTTCCCATACAAAATCAAGATGTAATACTTCTTCTTTCTCTTGGGGCTACCTACTTCCTTCTAGTCAATTTGTGGTTGAAAAATCATGACATGAAACCAACCGGTTAAAAACTCCACCCTAACCCAATGCAAATCAATCGAATGCCCTCCCTAGTAAATCACATGTGATATGAACCAAAAGATATCAATCATACAATATACTTCAATGAAGATGTGAAGAAAAAGTTGTCAAAATTATCAAAAGTTGTTTCAATT
This sequence comes from Cucurbita pepo subsp. pepo, assembly GCF_057944985.1. Classification (NCBI taxonomy): domain Eukaryota; kingdom Viridiplantae; phylum Streptophyta; class Magnoliopsida; order Cucurbitales; family Cucurbitaceae; genus Cucurbita; species Cucurbita pepo. Next base: position 3,328,036 of record NC_141815.1, on the reverse strand, counting down.
CATGCCACATTGAAGAAGAATGAAGTTTGATTGTTATAAATTTTGGGTGGGTTACAATTTAGAGTTATTGTATTTTAAGACTTTTTATTAAATTTAGGTTACAATTACATAATGGTTGATTATGGTCATTAACTATGAATGTTACAACTCTTGGAATGCCTTTAATAGTTTCATTTTAAGGCTATATAAGCCATGTATGTTGTATTTGTAAGCAGACTTGGAAAATATAGTAAAAGAAGTATTTGTGCTTTTCTTTAGCCAATGGCTAAGCTTCTTTGCAATTCTATGTAGTTTAGGTTGCATGTAGAATCATTCAAGCTCGACATGATCAATCTTGCTTGTGGAGTGATTCGAATCTCAATCAAGTGTTCTTGTCTTGAGATATTTGATCAACAAGAATCATTCAAGCTAGACATGATCGATCTTGCTTGTGGAGTGATTCGAATCTCAAACAAGGTTCTTGTCTTGAGATATTCGATCAACAAGGTAATCCGAATCTTACCCCCCTTGTAGTTGATTCCTTATCTTATCAACATGGATCTACGAACGACTGACTTGTGGCCAAGCTAGAGTTTGAGAATTTGCTTTCATTGTAACCATTGTCAAATAAATGGGCTTTTCTCTTGGTATACCTTATCTAGTACAGCACAAAA
>NC_141815.1:3217383-3319883 GCF_057944985.1 Cucurbita pepo subsp. pepo | reverse complement strand
TTAATGAAATACAATAACTCTAAATTGTAATCCACCCAAAATTTATGACATGAAACTTCATTCTTCTTCAATGTGGCATGAATTGAAATATCTTTAGATAATTTCAACAATATTTTCTTCACATCTTCATTGAAGCATATGTTATGATTGATGTCTCTTGGTTCATATCAAGTAGGATTCCCGATTCAACTCCGAAAGAGATGCGACTTCCCATCCTGGGCTTTATCCGTTAGCTGAGCACAACAGAATACAGAGGAATGTCAATCATGGAAAATGGGAATGAAAGAAAGATAGCCTTGCACTGGAGACATTTGACTAAAACGAAAAATGAAAGACCGAAGGGCGTAAAGCCAAGTCTCGACTAAGACCTCGGATGGGATATTCTGAGGTTTAGTGATGGGATTTTCCAGGAGATATGTACAAGTTCTTGATCTACCTGACTCCGCGATCCCTGAGGGGGGGTTGGGCAAAGCCTAATGATCCGAACCCTTTACTTGTGGAATCTGGAGAAGAAGCTTTCGCGGAATATATATAGAACTCTTAACACAGAAGTGGCAATTTTGTGAATAAATAGTCGTAGGGCTCGCCGACTGGCCTTTATCGGCCCTTCTATCGAGTATGAAGAAAATGAATGGGGACACACACACCCCAGCTTAAACCAGGCTTTCTACTAAATAGAAAAAGAAGCCATACAGAAGAACTAATGGATCGAACTCATCCTTGGTTGCTATGAAAGATATCGGCCTTGCGTTGTGAAAGGAACGTTCTGTTTTGAGTTGGAGCACCTTATCAACTGTCCTTTCAAGCAAGAGTTGTTTTAGATCAATGAATGAGAAGGAAGAGAGTGAATAGGGCACAGGAAATTCAGTCATCCAGGTTCGGAGCGGGAAGCAGGCATTCAGGCTGTGAGGCAATGAAATTGTTAGCTTTCATTCAGTAGCTTGGTTCTTGGCTTTGCCATTTCCTCTCTCAAGCACTACTTGAAATGAAAGTGCAAGATCAATCAAACAAAGACTGATTTCAAACCTTGCTGTCGATGAGTCAGTTCTTATGGCCGAATCCGCAGCAAGCGAATGCCTGAGTCATGGGACATTCCTTTCTTCAGTTGAAGCAAGTCATTTTGCTTTCCTTTCCTTCTCTGTCGGCGGGCTAACTAGAAAAGTACGCATTCAGCTGTGGTGGACTAGGACTCTTTTCATTGGTTTGGCATTGAGTAAGCGCGGCACTTAGAAAAGAGAATGCCGGATAAGATTTCATTCTCATAATCTGATTTGATTCTCTTTAGAAAGAGTGACCTGGCTTCGATTCAAAAGCTGTAGCTTGTTCGGAAAAGAAAAGAAAGAGGCTGTAGCCCACCCAACCCAATATTTGCTTACTGAGACCCCTTGTTCAAAGAAAGGGTAAAAGGAAGAGGTTACCTCTTTAAAAGGAGATTCACTATCAGACTCAGACACTCTGACTCGGTTTCAGACTCGGACTCTGGTTCTGACTCTAGATGCATAGGTCTGGACTCTTCTGCGAGGTACCAATTCTGGAGTGGAAGACCGAATCAACCCTATCCTATTGGCTCAATTTCATCTCCATCTTCAAGGACATAAACATTCTCAAAGAGAGTCCATGTTCTCTTCCCAATCCTTTTCCATCAGCTGCACCGGCTCACAGTCTTCTAGCTTGAGGCTGGTATCGAAGAAGATTGAAATCAAATAAACCCCTGCATTCTCTCTTTTAAGTAGTAGGGCAATACCAAGGCTCAGGAAAGCCACAAAAAGGAAATCTGCCCCTGAACAAAGTAAGCGTTAAGGGTTTTGAAGTAGGGATTTTCCAATCAAAAGTCTGGCCATTTCATTCTTTTTGGCCAAGACCCAACTTTGGATTCTTTCCTCTCGCTCCCTTTGATCTTCCTTCGAAGGAGCGTATCTATCTATCCTTTCCCGTATAGAGGTTGGGTATTCTGGTATTTCTGTTATGCCTTGCTGATTCTTCCCTAACCCCAAGGGAAGTAATCAATCTGCCTCATGATGTTAGTCACTGCGTGATTTGCATATGGGTCAAAGTAAAGACCAATGAGCTCCTTACTATCCAAATGGTCAAAAACCTGAACAGTGTCGAAATCAAACCCGGATAAAGATAAAGCGGCAAAAGAAGCCTCGGGTTGGATTTATAGTACTGGGGCATTATTGACCTTGCCATGTTTTCCATGCAAATCCCTGGTTACCACCGAAGGAAGTTCCGAGGGGGAATTCTTGTTTCAGGTGCACAGAGGATGGCCCCCCTTTTTGTGCAACCACAGTCTGCCAAGTAACAGATTCAAACATGCAGGCTCGATGAAATTGAGTACTGTAAAGTCAAAGTAGTCTGAGGAAAGAATTTTCATGCTCTCCCGATCATGCGGTCCAATGCTCACATCCAAGCTACACCTAAGACCTCTCTTTTGGTATTCTCATATGACTGAACAATCAGGTCAGAAGGAGTGAAAGATGATGCCTCAAGCCTCAGTTGCAACCTTTAATGGACAGACATTCAAAGCTGAGCCATTGTCTTTGAGTACCATTTGACTTTGTAGGGTTTTCCACAAGCCATTACTCTAATGTACAGTGCCTTGAAGTGAGAACTTCTACCTGAGGCAAGGTCTTTGTCAATGAAGTGGCGGCTGTCCTGGTAGCATTCATCAATGTTGCCACCAATGTTTCTGCGAAGTCTTACTAGGTACTTGGCACTGATTGTGTGCTTTACTCAAGGGGCTTGGCGATAGTAGGTATGAGGACTGTATAAGACTGCAGATCGAGATATTAGCTTGAGTCTTTTTGAGTTTAGTTGTTTGAGGATAAGATCCTGGCGTTGGATCAAGCTTGATTTTCGCGATGGGTACTGCCTTCTATTTCTAGTGATCGCATTGATGCAGTCTTGCATTGTCCTCAATGAAGTCGTTGAGGTCAAGCACCATACAATCATTGTCACTAGGTGCTGGTAAGTCATCTAAGTCCATTTCGTCTATGAAGAAATCCCAGTGGTCATGGCGTCAGTAAACTCATCTATGTCCATATCTTCCTTCTGACGGTCTTGTTCTTCAACATCTGGACCCCATCCCGTTGGAATGATGGATTCGTATGGTATGCTCGCATGAGGTGGTGCAGTGTAGAACACCTTATTGTTCAATTTCCCCGAGGGCTGTCCCATCTACCCTTTCTGCTTCCTTTCTTCAGGATTGATTAGGTAGGTGTATAGTCCATCTCATCATCATCCTCGAGGTAGCCTCGTGCTTAGTTAGGAAGTGGATTCGCAGTAACACTTGACTTAGGGTGGAATTATTGATCCATTATCTATGGGATCCTGGACCACTCTTCTGAGAGTTCTCCACACATCAGTCTTGTGCCCGGAAGTCACAGTCTTCCTCAAGCTTTGTTCCTAAGGCTTTCGATTCTGGATTCGGAATAATTCCTTTGCCTCATGCTATCTTGTATACCACGCCCAGCGGCATGCCTAGCTCTGTGTAGGGCGTCCGGTTGTTGAGCATTGATATTGGGGAGACTTCCTTACCCTTGGTTTGTTTAGTCTGAGCATTGTAATTCCTGGAATTACCTATACTTATTTGAGGTGTTAGAGGCCCTTCTTAAGGAAAGACGAATTAGCTCGCTAACGCAAGGCTAGAAAGCCAACAAAGAAGCAAGGCGAAGTGGAGCTCATCTATTCATTTCCCTCTGACGAGCCTATGCTCAGGATGTTCTTCGATCCCAGCAAGTTCTTCGACCCTTCAACCGAAGCTATCATTCTACCGATAAGACTTTCTATTTGATGAATCAAACTCATCTTTCTCTCTGATCTCGTTCCTGTCTTCCCTCACTCAAGCTACTGACTGACTAACTCACTTCCTACCTTACTCAGTAAAGTGCCCAGAGGTACGATGAATTGAATTAGCTAACGAATCTTCCGTAATGCTTGCAAAGAAATAATCAGACTTTTTCCACTCAGAACGAATGGGAAGAAGTGAATCAGAAATGAACTTATATAAGAGAGAGCAGACAGAATCAAATAAGCGGTCTTGTAGGAAGGGGATGGGGATGGAGAAGCGGATTCCTATTAATAGAATAAGAGACCACCATCCTGACTTTGACTTCCCTCGGGTTGGTTGTGTGTCAACCCCGCTTCGGTAGCAGACTTCGGTCAAGGAAATTGCTGAAAGCAATGGCTTTGGATCGACCTTCTTAGAGAGTCAAGCCAGTGAATGAATGAAATCCGTATGAATGAAGAAGTCTTTATGGCTTAGCTAGCAGACCAAAAGTCAAGCATGTCAGCACGCACCCTACCTATGTAGTCGGCTTACCGGTAGTTTGCGGGACGCTATTTGATATTGGAATCGGTCTATCTAAATGGCCTATCTCCAGATCTATGTATTCTTGAAGTCCATTTATCATAGTTCAATTCCCGGGCATTGATTGAGAGGGAGCACTGAACGAGGAAGGCAGCAATCTCCTTAAGATAGAAGGGCAATCCCCAAAAGAATCGGCCAGAGGAGACATTCATTAATAACAGATCTCGACCCCATATCATACGTACAATAAATTCTCCCTTCTTTCCATATCACTCATGAACATTCAATATCATTCCCTGCCAATATTCTTGTTTAAGACAGATCGCTTCCCCCGCTAACTGAGGGCAACGGGAGGCCTAGTCGATGTAGGCCCTCAAACCGGCACGCCCAGCTTCTTAGTCAATCGGCACTTTCGTCTTGTTCGGGATATTCCATTCAAGTTAGACCACCAGCATCTGATCTGAGTCAGCAGAATCTAAGCTAGTTGCGGTTTTCTCTTTGATAGCTAAATAGGCATTGTCAGTATCTACTGTTGAGGCATTTCAAAATGCTGATTGAATTTCTCTTTCTATTCTAATTGATACAAATTCTCACGCTCTATCTAATAGTTGGGCAAAAAGGTAAGACCAAGTCCGTAATGTAAGAACATTCTTTTACGCGCCATTCAAAAATGAATGATGACATTAGTAATGGATCAGATGGTTAATACGGGAGTCACATTGAAATATTCATTGAATTGTATGCCTCTTTCTGTTAAGCTAAGCTTAAGTAAGAAAGAATCAAGATCTTAACATCAGATCCAGATTCTGCTCCTCGAATTGTATTTGCTGTTGGCTCTTGCCTATTCTATCAGTCATCATTCTGGCTATCTAAATCACAAGCAGAGGTTTGACGGGACTATGACAGGCAATTTTCTGTTGTTAAAACGGACCCACATTGCACCAACAAGTCACCTGCTCCGCTTAGTTTGAGAAAAGTAGGAATTCCCTTGTACTGCGCGAACTCATATGCATACTTGGATGCTAACTCGAATGATGTCTCGGGATAATTCATTTATTCAGGCACCTCGACTGGACGACATTGAAAAAGAACAAGAGTTTACCAAGGATAGGAAATCGACTCTATCTACTGATGTGGTAAAGGTTGTTGAGAAGGGGACATGTGATCAATTTCTTCTAGTTTCTAACCCGTGTCACGTTGCCCTATCCATAGAGGAAGAAGGCGTATGCTCCAGTCTCAAATCTTTCCTACCAATTGAGAGTTAATAACGTCAAGCTTGAGTGCCTCCCTTTTTGATGATCTTGTCACTTCTCTGAAACTATACTAATAGCTACTCTACTATTGATGCATGAACAAACCACTATCAATAGGTATCTCTACGCGTAATAATGAATATATGATTCATTCAAATACATTAACCCGGCAAGAGTTGACCATGCAGGGGGTAGTGACTAATGAGCGAGGTACCTTAGCTTATGCCAGGTAGAAACCTTCCTTAATCCTTAGTTTCACACTAAGCTCTTCGATCCTTCATAAGGGCTATCAACTACTCCCCCTAGGCCTTTCATGTGCTCCCTGACCTCCTTGATCTCATCATCGGTACCTAAGTTAACAGTCTCCGTTCCATCCATGGCAGGCTGTGCACGATCTTGAGGTTTGACCTTAACCTATTCGAAACACTCCTTTAATCATTTCTTATCTTCTAAGTCTAGGCCTTCCTATGATTCATTATAAGTTGAATGATGACATTAACCAATTAATCATCATCATGAACATCAGCAAGCAAAAGAGACTCTGAACCAGAAAGAATTTCATTCATGTTCAGTTCAGGAAGAATACAATCACTTAGTTCATCGAGGGTTATGGCATCGAGATCAAACGACTCATCACCAGACTCAAGGAAATAGTCGGACTCGGAGACAGAAACTAAGCATTTTAGTCTTAATCATTCGGAGGGATCAGTCCAAGACCCTGAATCTCTCAAGAGCTGAATCAAATAGGATTAGGCCCCCTGTTAACTTTCACCTGATTGTTGAAAGGGAAGACCTTATAGGCGTGGGGTACACCGTCAACTCCAGCATCGTGACATGCCCTCTCTTCTCTTCTCATTTACATCTTTAAAGGATCAAGAATCAGTAGATCGTCTGTAGCCCTATTTCAATTCGGGAATGAAAGGGTTGGTTAGCCGAGGAAGTCACTCGCCCTAGTTGTTTGAAATAAGCTAAATCTGATTAATTAGCCGAGGGAGACTTCTATCCCTTTAGACTAGGCTTGGTTTCTTGTGTTCGGCTCTTCTTTAGAAAAAGTGAAAGACATTCTATCCTCACCACCGGCCCGGCTATGCTATCTTTCCCTTGACCTTCCTTATTCTTCAGCGGATAAAGCTCAATTCCTCATGGTAGAAAAGGAGAAATGGTATGACTTTACAGAAGCGAGCTTTAGGAAACGAAAGAAGACCTCATAGACAAATAATGCTCAATGATCACGGCCGTGTAGGTTGAGTAGCCTAAGGCAAGTCTCCAGCCTGTTGTCGGTGTGTGTGGTTGGGGATATGCGCCATCTGACAAAAACCTAAGTGAGTCGAGCGAACCGTTATATGTTTACTTGAAATAGATATATGCCATATGCTTGCTTCTCGCTACCGAAGCTTCAATACTTCATTGTTTAAGGTCTCTACACCCCGTTCTCTGGAACTCCCACTAAAACATCACTTCACGTATCGCCAACCCCGAGCCATACATTGAAGCAGACCGTCTGTCCTGCACATTCTCCTCTCAATCGACATGAGGACCAATCAGCCAACAGCCAGCACAACGGCCTACCCCCACATGGAAATGAAAGAAAGATCTCTGAATGAGAATACCTTTGATAATAGAATCAGATTCTTTCTCAAGGGGCAACACCAGTAAAGCAGGAATTTCAAGCAATGCATCCAGCCATATCACTGCAGGGACAGGTTATGAAATAGTTGGATCCGCCGGGGCATTCATTCAAGACTCCGATAGATGGGGGAAAGAAAGGAGTTATCCATCAGAGGAAGGCAGGCAGTGGAAGATCGGGATTCAGGGAAGGAATAAACAATTTGATCTTCGTCCAACAACGAAATATCTGGCAAAACTAGAATGTCCCTTCAAAAATCTCTTAACTGTTTAAGTTGGGCTTATTGAAATCGGAATCATAGTCCGCATCAGCAGGTGAGGTAGTGTCAGTCTTAGCTGCTTTCGTCTTATAGTATAGTATAGGGTTGATCGACCGAAGACGACTAAGGCGCTGTAAGCTAAGCGTTCGACTATCTGGTGACGCGCTCACATGGCTGAATGAAGGTGCGTGCCCCGGACAGATAAGGGTGTACTGTAGGAAGTTGGTGGTTGTCCTCCAGGCTACGTGTTGGCTCCGCTGAAATATGGGAGACTTTCGTGGTTAGGTGGAATAGGGCTTTAGCGCTAGGCTCAATGGTTGGCCTTTTAAAGCATTAAGTTAAATAAGGAAGTCAAAGGGAAGGGCTCAAAGCTAGAATTGAGAAAGCAAAGTGAAAGAGAATAAGGCTTGGCTAGGAGAGATGGAAGCTCGCTTATAACGCTCTAAGGATTTGCCAAGGACAACCCAAGCGAGATCCAATAAGAGGCGGCTGTGGGATGTGGTTGACTTCGATCTGGCTTCTTGACTTCTAAAATACGTAAACAGCTCATTCCATATATTCTTCAGGTGGAGTTGTTGATATGAGCCTTGTTCCACTATGCTCACCATCTGTATCTCTACGGCCTACCCTGTAAAAACCGCATGACCATACGGATTTTGATTCATATTAATATTCAACAAACAAAATCAGGTCTTTCAATTCCCAAATTTGTAGTAGCTTCTGCAACTCCCACAAGCGGATAAGAAAATCAGAGCCAAGCAGATCATAATTCCTTCTCCACTCGCATGTCTATGTCTATAAAGAATCTATCAAAAAGAGGAAGCGCCTTGACTCGTCCACCACCGACCGCTGACCATGTGCCGACCCCGAACCAACCCCCCTTTCCTTTGTTTTGTGTGCCAGCTACGTCCTCTAGGTAGTAATAGGGTAAAGCCGTGGCTGGATTGAATCCTTCGAGATTGATATGAACCAAGAGACATCAATCATACAATATACTTCAATGAAGATGTGAAGAAAAGGTTGTCAAAATTATCAAAAGATGTTTCAATTCATGCTACATTGAAGAAGAATGAAGTTTGATTGTTGTAAATTTTGGGTGGGTTATAATTTGGAGTAATTTAGAGTTATTGTATTTTAAGACTTTTTATTTCATTTCGGTTACATTTACATAATGGCTAATTATGGCCATAAAGTGTGAATGTTACAACTTTTGGAATGCCTTTAATAGTTTCATTTTGAGGCTATATAAAGCCATGTATGTTGTATTTGTAAGGTAGACTTGGAAAATATATTAAAAGAAGCATTTGTGCTTTCTTTAGCCAATGGCTAAGTTTCTTTGCAATTCTATGTAGTTTAGATTGCATGTAGAATCATTCAAGCTCGACATGATCAATCTTGCTTGTGGAATGATTCGAATCTCAAACAAGTGTTTGAGATATTTGATCAACAAGAGTCATTCAAGCTAGACATGATCGATCTTGCTTGTGGAGTGATTCGAATCTCAATCAAGTGTTCTTGCCTTGAGATATTCGATCAACAAGGTAATCCGAATCTTACCCCCCTTGTAGTTGATTCCTTATCTTATCATTTGTGGCTAAGTTTCTTTGCAATTCTATGTAGTTTAGATTGCATGTAGAATCATTCAAGCTCGACATGATCAATCTTGCTTGTGGAGTGATTCGAATCTCAAACAAGTGTTTGAGATATTTGATCAACAAGAGTCATTCAAGCTAGACATGATCGATCTTGCTTGTGGAGTGATTCGAATCTCAATCAAGTGTTCTTGCCTTGAGATATTCGATCAACAAGGTAATCCGAATCTTATTCCCCTTGTATTGATTCCTTATCTTATCATTTGGTATCAGAGCTTCAGGCTCAAGATCGGATATATGTTTCCTTTGCGTTTCTTCTCAATTTGATTTTTATTTATTTTCATCTTCTTAGTTTTTAATCAACCCAGAGTTCAAAATTCAATCTTTGCTCTATTTAAAATTTTGAGAGGTGAGAATGAGAGATTCATTTGTGTAACTGAGTGTAAAAAGAGTGTCCTAAAATTCCTTGAGCGTATACTCTTGAGAGAGTGTTGTGAGGTCCGTCGTATTTCCATAACTTATTTTTTGCAGCAAAGTTACACAAATAGATTCGAGGACGAATCCTCTTGAAGAAGTGGAGAATGATATGAACCAAGAGACATCAATCATACAATATACTTCAATGAAGATGTGAAGAAAAGGTTGTCAAAATTATCAAAAGATGTTTCAATTCATGCTACATTGAAGAAGAATGAAGTTTGATTGTTGTAAATTTTGGGTGGGTTATAATTTGGAGTAATTTAGAGTTATTGTATTTTAAGACTTTTTATTTCATTTCGGTTACATTTACATAATGGCTAATTATGGCCATAAAGTGTGAATGTTACAACTTTTGGAATGCCTTTAATAGTTTCATTTTGAGGCTATATAAAGCCATGTATGTTGTATTTGTAAGGTAGACTTGGAAAATATTATTAAAGAAGCATTTGTGCTTTCCTTTAGCCAATGGCTAAGTTTCTTTGCAATTCTATGTAGTTTAGATTGCATGTAGAATCATTCAAGCTCGACATGATCAATCTTGCTTGTGGAGTGATTCGAATCTCAAACAAGTGTTTGAGATATTTGATCAACAAGAGTCATTCAAGCTAGACATGATCGATCTTGCTTGTGGAGTGATTCGAATCTCAATCAAGTGTTCTTGCCTTGAGATATTCGATCAACAAGGTAATCCGAATCTTATTCCCCTTGTATTGATTCCTTATCTTATCAGAGATGCTCTATTTTGACGAGATATCCTTTTTGAGGATTAACGTCTGCGAGCTATGCTGTAGAGTCATCAAGTAGAAGAGAAGGGTCAGGTCAATGTGAATTGTGAATTGAGTATCAGGGGTGAGCTGCTAGCTTTGACTCCAAGTTAGGCTTATCCTGTTTGCAAGGAGCTTGGGATATACTATTGGACGACTCAGTGCATGGATCTCCTTCTTTTCACGAAGTGAGCTGCAAGGACGAATTCAAATGGTGTTTTAGAGCCCCACCGTACCACGCACGAGAGTTAAGGGGAGAGGGATAAGAGAAGTCGGGTTTAGTCTAGAAATTGTCAGAATGATACGATGAAAAGAGTGAATGTTCATTGCCTTGGCAAATCTTCCTGCTGGAAAGGCTGACAATCAGACTGAATCCTTTTACCAACTTCTTGGACTCAAAGCCCGGAAACTCCATAAAGATCCATGGAATGAAACAAGCCTGTAACTTCCTCAAACTAAAACAGAGTGAGCATGGAGAAGGAACGAACCTTAACGCCCCTACATGACATATAACAGCTCTATCAAACATATTACATGACCGCATATGAAAGAAAGCTCGAGTAGTCCCTCCTATCTCCTCCCTTAGCAAGGAATTCCTCACTACTCTGACCTCAAAGAAAAAGGCAGAATTCAAAATCAAGGCTTTCGGAAGGTATCCTTACACACCTATACCAAATATGTGACTCCAACAGGTTCTTAGGGGGAAGAAATTAGCCTTACAAAGAGACTCCACTAATCCAACTAGATTAGATGAGCTAAACACTACAACTCCATTCCTCGGAACTGTCTCTGAAGAAAGGCAGGGATTAGCATTGGATAAAAAATCCCACTATTTACTAGCCCCACTTTCACTCTGAGTATTCCTTCCCTTAACTATACTGGCTGTAAACCAACCTGGCACGCGCTATTCTTGTTCCAATTTGAGGACAATCCTGGAAACACTCTGAGCACCGAAACTATATGCCTTAGCGCTCCTCCAAGAGCAAGAACTACCATTCTCTATTCATGGTACTCTTTATATCCGACTAAATGTAAGACTGCCTGAAATAATCCTTCTTCTTTGCCAGGGGTTGTAGGAAATGCAAATGCTAAACTGGGAACTAGCGCTCTAACTTGCAATTCATGAGCCTATCTTACAATTGTTGAATCACTTTACCTTCTCTTCCTGGTCCTATCGAACCTGACTCTTAACACACCTGAAGGAGGGCATAAAAAACTCCCAAGATCTGATCCCACCTCACTAACTTTCGGCATGCGCTTGAATTGCTTCCACTTGAGACCCTAGAGATTTTAATTGTATCGAAAGCAAAGGAACCTAAAACTGCTTTGCCACCATCCAATAAAGAAACGTCTACTTCTTGTGTTTACCGTCGTGTTGCCATCAAATTCTTATGGCTCTTGATGTAAAGGAATTGCTGGGCCTCTGCGAATGAAGAATCCCTTCTTTCGATTGACTCAGTGATACAGATGTTGGCTACTCACAGACGTTCTCATATCATACAGAATCCACTGCTCTCATAGGTCGGTTCGAATCATCTTCCACCTGAGCATAGACATAGTAAGGAAGTTTTGATGGATCCTCCTTGGGGACATTGATCCAAAGCTAGCCCTATAGAATAGGCTTTCAATACTTGATTTTAATAGAAGCTGAACCTATTACAGTATAAATTAATAGAGAGAGAATCTGCCCTTGAAAAAGGAGAAGGCCATCAAGAGCCGTTCAATAATAGTTGCGGACTGAGGACGAAAACGCCTTGCACTCAATACAATAGAATATCCTTATAATACTTTTCAGTCTTAGTGCCTAAATGAAAGACAGATAAGAATGAATGACTCGTATGTGAAGAAAGAATATATCTGGTCCTATAAGCTAAGGAAGGTTTATAATCTCCTTACTGACTCATCAGTTAAGTATAAGATTCAGATCTAGTCACTAGAACCCTGCGATATCGTTACAAAGCGGATTAGCTAGACATCAATCAGCTTGATTATCCAATACGTCTCATTCCAAGCAGCCTTACTCGCATTCGCAGAGCCCATGTTTCACTCGTCACTCTACCACCCTCCCTATGCCGTATCAAATTCTTTGATCTTCCTGATACAAATCCAGCAGAAAACAACGGGACCTCAATTAGCGCTTTATCTAAATCTTTCTCCTCTGTTCCGGAGGCTTAGCGCTTGAGACTTAGTTGCATCTGTAAAGCTAAGACCCTATAGAAGGGAATAGACTGAGAATGGAAGGTTAGCCTCTGGTCTGGTCTGTCTTTCCTATCCCTTTACTCTCAGTCCTATCTGTGTTCTAGATATAAGAATAATCACTCTCATAATAAGGCATAGCAGCCAAACCTAAAAAGGATAATGCAATATCTACTAGTACTTTAAGATTGTAAATCAAATAATAGAATTTCTTTCAAGTAGCTCGTGTGCGAAAGAAGCATAAAGGCATTTCGTTTTCAATGAGGAGATGGAAAAGTCAAGGCTGAGAAGTTTATATAAATAGCCTCCTGGGACTGATGCCGACAGACAGTCAAGGCAAATTTGACGTATAACGATTCTGGGAAAAGAGAAAGATTGCAATTCGGGAACAAAGAATGGATACCGAGCACTCAAGATTCCACCAGATTATCCATCCTTGGAAAAACAGTGATACCTTTTCTGGAAAAGAAGACTAGAGAATGGAGAAAGATTTGGTGATCTAGGAGAAAGAGAAAGCAGATGCTAACTCAACTGAAAGGTTTGGGCTGTGAACTAAAACCAGGTAGCTGGAAATCAAAGAGAGACCGTAGCTCAAATTATGAACCGATAGTAGATTACTCTACCAAAAACTATAGAAAGTAGGTACTAGCTCTAGTAAGCGGAGACAGAGGTCGCCTTCGTCATTGACACGTCCTCGACGCTTTGTTAGCTCTCCACGGTACGGGACAGACGTAAACATTATTCAGTAGCCTTGAGTTTGACAAGCATTCCTTTTGCCGCTCAAGGAAAGAAAGCCTAAAAGAGAAATTGTCGAATACCGGCACGTACCACACTTCGTTCCATTGCTTGGTGGTTCAAGGTCGGCTGCAACGTGGAAGGCTGACGGATGCAAGCAAAGCCCTATCTTGACGTGCTTCGTGACGTAATCCGCGAGAGAATCCAATGTGGTTGGGGTCCGTCACCGGTTAAGCTAGTCAAAATTCTTTCTTGTATGATCAACTATCAATGGCACGTAAATAAGGGTCATTGAACCAGAACGTGGGTTGGAAAGGGCAAGGGTATTCCGCTTACTTCAATAGTAGAATCAGGTACTGGGGCAGTACTGACGGGACTACAAGGTTCCCAATGGGAGATCCTTCTTCAGATTCAGCTTCTTACTTGGCATTCATTCCCTTAAAACCGACCGATGTTTTCAATTCGGGGCTGCTTGGTTATGGTTTCGGCAATAAAGCGGAACGTGGACCCAAGTGTTATAGGGAGGGAAGGGATACACGATGTCTTGGGCATGATACCTCAATTGACCACTGAGAGAGGCGATCCTCTGTGGTATTTACTATACTGGTCCCGGCCGACGTTTCATTTCAATCGTAGTAGGAAAGTGAAAAATGGTGTTATGGTAATAAGTAGTCCCCTAGCGCTCATTCGGCAAAGGGCGATTGCCTTTTCTACTTTTATTCATCAAGTCAAGTAAGGTTGCCTAAGCAGAAATATTAGATATCTTGAGAAGTCGCTTAACTGCTTGCTGCGTCTTTTGCTTTCTTGCATCTCGACACTTATGACAGAGGGAATGCTACCTTAACAGGAGGTTCTTCCTACAAGTCAGATTATCATTAATCCATGGTCTCACTCGAAACAGAGTCCTTCATAAAAGCTATTAATGACCCAACATCACGTCGGATTAAAGTTCAGTCACAACAGGCTTCCTCATATGAGTATGACGCTTATTTCTTTTTAGAAAATGGGGAAAGACGAATAGAGACTGACTAAGGAGAGGGGAGAAGATCAGCTGCGAGACCGAGCTCCATGAGAAAGAAAGAAAGAAAGAAACACCTATTTACCGAGTGAAAGAATAACGAACAAACAATAACAAGAATGAAAGAGAAAGAAGAGACCGAGGTTACAGTGAAGAAAGTGATTGAGTGAGTGAACGGGAATTAAATGGAAGAAGAAAAGAGAAGAGACCGGCGTTGAGTCTTGACTTGAAACACTTGATGAATAAGGAGAAAGATCTGTTAAAGAATAAATAGGTGATTGAGCTTTACCTTGTTCAATCCGGTCAGGTAATATCGGTTCAGGCAGAAGAAGAAAATTCAGGTTCATGAGCATCGATTTGATCCCAAAAAATAGGGAGAAGATAGGATTTGATCCAAAAAAATAGACAGAAGATAGGAGAATTCTGGTTTTTTTAGTCTTTACAGTCGAGTTCCAGAGTTCAATCCTCAAAATAGCCCGCAAAATAGGGTAAAGCATCCATTTTACCCCAAAAAATAGGGAGAGGATAGAATTGATTTCTTTCTGGTCTTTACTGGATCAGGAGTCTTTGTCTTGTCTCCCTTCTTTCTCTTTCCCTTCATTCATGAATTGTAAAGAAACTCTCATTCTTCTTGAGTAGAGTCTTGACTTCCTAATTACCTAGGCCCTAAATACCTCAAAAATATCCCCAAAAATAGGGAGAAGATAGGATTTGATCCCTAAAAATAAGGAGAAGATACAAGAAATTCACTCATGGTCCTAACACGAAAAAGAGTTCAAGAAGAAAAAGGTTACGGGTTGAGGTTCAGTAAGTAGGGAGAGGGGCAAAGCAATGAGACGAGAAGAGGATCGGAGTTCAGGAGTGAAGTAGTTCCGTAGAGAAGCTGATAGTTTACGAGTTCAATCTGTCTGACGAATCCATCTTGAGGATTTACTAACAGTTCACTCTCATTAATTCTTCGATAGTCTTTCCTTCTGCTTATTAATTACCTCGGCCATAAATACCTAGATTTGATCCCTAAAAATAAGGGAGAGATAGAAGGAATCTTTCGTCTTTCCTTACAGTTAAGTCGAATTGATTCTTCGATAGGATTTACTGACAGTTAACTCTCATTCATCTTCAGGATTGACTTATTAATTACCTTGACTCTCTTTTATCCCTAAATATTAGGGAAGGGTAGACTTTGATCCCTAAAAATAGACAGAGGATAGGATCATTCTTGTTTTTTGAGTGTTTACAGGAGAGTGAAAGAGCGAGACCGAGAGGGAGAGGGGCAGGAGCGAAGCTGTGAAACTGACAGGGGAGGTGAAGGGGAAGGATCAAGAATCAATCAATCAATAGAATAGGTTATGTATGAGCTTGACCTTCCGCTCAGCTTAGTTACATACAAAGAAGAGAAGGGTCCCGTTCAGGTTCGTCAAATAGCGCTTTACCCAGTAAAAGAGTTAAAGAAGAAGAAGAGAGACAAGTTGAAGGAGTGAACTCTCAGTCTTGTTTCGCCTTTCTTCGGTTACAGTGAATAAAAGGAGTGAAGGTTAAGAAGGAATAGTCCTGAACAGCAAGCAATCAAGGAGTTAAGGAGAATGAATAGTGAGTGAAACCCTCATAAATACCCCGAAAAATAGACAGAGGATAACAATTCTTAATAAATGGTACGTCAGAGTTTAATAAGGTTGTTACGGTTAATCAGTAATAGTCCTGAACAGTCAACTCTGTCTCAGAATACAGTTTACCTCCGGAAATAAGGCAAGGAGAAAGAAAGAAATAGGTTCCGTAAAGTAGTCAAGTAGTTCCCTTTCTTCATAAGGAGTCGTGACTTTCAACACTTGATGAATAAGCAAGCAGGCAAGAGAAGAATCAGAATACAATAGGTTACGGGGAAGTAGTTCAGGGAATGAATACAGGAAAGAAAAGCTGAAGGAGCGAACGAAGCTGTGAGACCGACAGGAGTGAGGTTCTGGCACTCTCATTCTAGAACTGTAAAGAAAGCAGAATGCAGCTCTCTCTTTTCGTCAGGTTACGTTCAGGATAATGACATTAATAGGAAAGGGCCGAAGCCAAGGGGAAGGAGAGAAGGATCATTCTTGCTGAGTCTCCTTTTGCTTACTCAATCAACCTACTTACTCCCTTCTTGATATGAACCAAGATACATCAATCATACAATATACTTCAATGAAGATGTGAAGAAAAGGTTGTCAAAATTATCAAAAGATGTTTCAACTCATGCTACATTGAGGAAGAATGAAGTTTGATTGTTGTAAATTTTGGGTGGGTTACAATTTAGAGTAATTTAGAGTTATTGTATTTTAAGATTTTTTAGGTTACATTTACATAATGGCTCATTATGGCCATTAAGTATGAATGTTACAACTCTTGGAATGCATTTAGTAGTTTCATTTTGAGGCTATATAAAGCCATGTAGGTTGTATTTGTAAGAAGACTTGGAAAATATAGTAAAGAAGCATTTGTGCTTTTCTTTAGCCGATGGCTAAGTTTCTTTGCAATTCTATGTAGTTTAGATTGCATGTAGAATCATTCAAGCTCGACATGATCAATCTTGCTTGTGGAGTGATTCGAATCTCAAGCAAGTGTTCTTGCCTTGAGATATTTGATCAACAAGAATCATTCAAGCTAGACATGATCAATCTTGCTTGTGGAGTGATTCGAATCTCAAACAATGTTCTTGCCTTGAGATATTCGATCAACAAGGTAATCCGAATCTTATTCACCTTGTATTGATTCCTTATCTTATCACTTCTTCTCAGCCAACTGCTTTACCCAGTTCAATCAGGGACAGTAGCTCAGGCAATAGAATTGGGAAACAAACCGACAGACCAGACAGGTTAATGCATTTACCGAGTGAAAGAAAGAAAGCAAGACAACAAGACAAGAAGAGGTTACGTACGGCCGGAGCAAGTTAAGAAGGAAGAAGAAAGGAAAAAACCAAACAACCAAGCAGTTTAGAGCCCAAGGAAGGAGCCGAGCCCAGGTGATTGAGTTCAGGAGGTTACCGAGTAAAAGAATACATAAAAGAAAAGAAGAGGAGCGAAGCGACTCGGAGAGGAGAGGAGCGAAGCAATGAGACTCAAAATAAGCGAATGAGCGAAGCAACGAGACAAATAACCGATAGGGGGAGAGGGAGTCCATTAATTAGCTAATGAACCCACTTGAGAAGAGAAGCTAGTCTAGTCCCCAACCAGAAAGAAAGAAAAGGAGAATGCCTCTGAGTAGAGTAGTTCTTTCTCTTTGACAGTGAAGGCAGAGGAAAGGGGTGTCGGGTTGATTCGGCTTTCTCTTTTTTGTTTCTTCTTCTTTCCTTTCATTCTCGTCAGGTGAAGCAGCTCAGCAATGAGACCATACACAATGGATTCAGGTTCATCAGCTAATCTTTCAAGATCAGGTTACGGTTGAGGATTAAGACCCTCTTCTCATCCAGCCTATCCATTTACCGAGGTTCATCAGTAATAGTCCAGGTAATGAACTTAGAAAGAGAAGTAGAATGAATCGGCCCGGCCAGTTTACCCTGCCAATCTGGTAATATCATCAAAGGTTACAGAGAAGGAATCGAGAGTCTGATTTTCTTAGAGGGAGGGAGAGAGAGTCAAGTCAATTCATTAGTTTACCTCGTCTTTGAAGAAGGTATAGGAGAAAGAATCTTGTCCCCCGAATTGTTGGTTCAGTCTTTCAAAGCAGCTAACTCAATAAATAAGGCAACAACGTCATATAGGTTCCCCGGAGAATGCATCTTGTCTTTCTCTGATGATTTAGAATTGGTAAAGGAATATCTTATTCTCTAGCTTTACCTTGTGAGAAAGAGTGAAAGAAAAGAGAGTGCTTTACCTCCTTCAATAAGGTCAAGGAATAGAGTTGAATGAGCTCTCGTGTCAACCACTTCCTCTTTGACTGACTGAATAGGGTGTAGAGGTTCAGGTGACTGGGCTCAGCCATGAGACCTTGTTGTAGAGGAGTCAAAGAAAGAAGGGACAGTCCGGTCGTAAACTCTCGCCCCAGTTTACTGTTCAAGAATAAATAGAAGTAGAAGTGATTGAGCTTCTCTTTCAGTTTCTTAGCTTACCCTGAAAGAAGGTTACGGGTAAGGGGAAGTAGCGAAGGGAAGGAATAGAGGTTCAGGAGCGAAGCAATGAAACCGAGTTGTAGAGGTTCAGGAGCTTTGCAATGAAACCGATAGGTGATTGAGCGATGCAATGAAACTGAGTTGTAGAGGGGCAGGAGCGAAGCTGTGAAACCTTAAGGGGATGTTCAGGATTTCATAGGAAGAGAATAAGGGGAAAGAAAGAGACCGTAAAATAGCTTGACCTCGTTCTCGAATAGTTAATAGTTAAACCCTTGCCTTGTTTACGAGGTTCATGAGTTCAATCTGATTCTGGTTCCGTCCGGAGAAAGAATATGCTTTACCGACTCTGGAAAGGTGAAAGAGTTTACCGAGTTTCCCAGTTAAAGAAGAAAGAAATAGGGACAACAGGACAAGTTAAGTTATTGAGTAGTGAAGGAGCGAAGCGAACCAGCTTTACCTACAGGGGCAGGCAATGCAATTGGGAGACCAAGAGGGAAAGGAGCGAAGGCAATGAGACCAGAAAGAATAAGCTCAGGAGCGGAGCAACGAGATCAATACAATAAAATAAAGAAGGAGCGGAGAAGAGAATGAATCTTTTCTTTTGGCTTTCTCTTTGACAGTGAAGGAAGGGGAAGGAGCAAAGGACCTACAGAAAGAAGAAATAGGAGAATGACTCTTTCTTACAGGCAGGAGAGTAAAAGAGGGAAAGAACACCTATTACTGATTTTACCGACGGAAAGAGTGAAATCAGGTAGAGGTTAACAATCACTTCCTCAGAATAACAAACACTAAGGGAACAAGCGGTTAGTCGAATTCATCCTTCTTGCTTGAGAGGAAAGGAGAAAGAGCTGGTCCAGAATAGGTTCAGTAGTTTACAGTTCAAGAATGGAGAGGTGAATGAGCTTGACCTTTCTTTACCTTACCTAGTGAAAGTGTGAAATCAGTCCCATGAATCCTTGTTACAGGAGGGAGAGAGAGGAAAAGAGTCTTTGAAGGCCAGGCCAATGCTGGGTTACTCTCATCTTCTCTTCTTTATCTGGGCTAATAACTGATACTTAAACTTAGTGCTGCCTGTGAGACCAATACAATAAAATAAGGGAATCCCACCTCCCTAGTGAAAGAGTGAAAGAAGGATCAGGATTAAGTAAGGGGCAGTAGTTCAGTAGAAAGAATCTTGCGTTGAGTCTTTAACAGCTTACCTTGTTCAACCCTAGTGAAAGAAAGGCTAATGCAGTTCAGTTGAGTCTTTCGTTTACTGGTCAGGGAGAGTCAAGTCATTTCATATGATTTCCCGAGTTCAAGACTGAGTTAAAGAAAGAAATGGGGTCCTGGAGCTTTACCGCCTGAAATAAGGGAAGGGCAGGGGAGAGAGGTTCGTTCCGGTTCAGTAGCTCATGGAATAGAGTCACAAATCCAATAAAAGGTCCTATCCTATCCTAAAGATAGAGTGAAAGAGTAAGATTCTCAATAGGAGAAGTGGAGAGCCATCTTTAGTCTTGACTTTCAGTTTCAGGAGAAAGAACAGATTCGAGACCAGAAGTTAAGTGTAGTAAAGTCCAGGCCAGGACAGAAGAGAAGATGCTTTGCTTGACTTTAATCTATGTTACATTGTTCAAGAGTGTTTGAAGTTGAAGGTTCCTGAAGGAGTGAAGGAGAAAGAACCAAGCAAGCAGTTCCAGAGTTTACTGTTCAAGAAGGTGAAGGAAAGAAGAAGAGACCGGCCATATGTCAAGTTCAGGTTACGGAGAAAGAACTCATAGGAAAAGGGGCGAAGCCACGAGACGAGAAGAGGAGCCCGAGCAAGAAAGCCAGTTCCTTCCAACCCAGCCAGTCAGTTCCAGCCTGCCAGTTCCTTCTGAATTCTGAAACTTGACAGTCGTAAAGCATCCATTAAATAATAAATAATTAGTCCTTACACGAAAAAGAGGGAAAGAAGGGACAAGTGAAGTAGTTAAGGAGACAGAATAAAAGAAGTGTTTGAGTTCAAGCAAGCCAGTAAAGGAGAAAGGCTTTACCCAGTGAAAGAAAGAAAGGGAATAAATTAAATAGGGACAAGTGAGTTAAGGACAATTCATCCTTCTTACAGGCAGGAGAGAGTAAAAGAGGGAAAGGAAAGAAGGCACAGACAGAAGTAATAAATAGTCCGGTGAAGGAAAAAGAATAAAAGGAGTGAAAGCAAACAAGAAAGCCAGCAAGAAAGCCAGCCTGTTCCGGGGCAGGAAATGAAATTGTGAAACCGAGTTGTAGAGGTTCAGGGGCGAAGACATGAAAACGAGTGGAGAGGTTCCGGGGCTGGTGAAGTAGTGAAGGGAATATCAGAAACGGAGAATGACTCTTTCGTTGAGTCTTTAACAATTTACCTAGTTCAACCCTCTTCAATAGCAATAACCCTCTAAAATGACCAACAAAATAGTGAGAGGATAACATTAATTAATAAATGGTACGTCAGAGTGAAAGAAGGTGAAGGGGAAGGCAGGTGAAGGAGCGAAGTTGCTTTACCGACAGGGAAAGGAGCGAAAGCGGTGAGCCCGAGGTTACGAGGCGAACGAGTTCAACAGCGAGACCGAAAGGGAGAGGAGTGAAAGCAAGCAAGAAAGCCAGCCCAGCCTGTTCCGTAAACTCTAATGAGTCTTTAGTTGAGGAGAAAGGATCAGAGATCCAGAATGAAGGCAATAGATAGCGTAGCGAGCGGGTCAGGAGTGAAAGCAAGCAAGAAAGCCAGCCTGCCAGTTCCGGTTCAGGGGCAGGATCAAGAAGCCAGCCAGATTAGTCTTTTCTTCTTCTTCTTATTCTTTAACTCAAAAAATAGATAGAAGATAGAATTAATTAATTCATGGTACTTACACGAAAAAGAGAATGAATCAGGAGTTTAGTCTTCCTGTTCAGGATGACGAATAAAAGGAGTGAAACCGCTCGACCAGAAGGAAGAGGAGTGAAAGCTAGCCTGCCAGTTCCGGTTGAGGTTCAGGTTAATCAGTAATAGTCCTGTTAAACTCTAATTCTTCTTTCGATAGTCTTTCCTTACTGGTCCTGTTCAGTAGCTTAGGGGCAGGCAATGGAATAGCTTGACCTGCTCTTTCTTCTCTTCGTTTACAGTTCAAGAATGAATAACTCACAATAACGGAACAAGGAGTGAAACAGCTCGACCAAAGGGAGAGGAGTGAAGGAGACTGAATCGTTGAGTCTTAGTTTATGTTTTTACTGTGAAAGAAGGAAAAAAAAAGGAGAATGCAGAGAGAGGCAGGCCGGCCAGCCAGGGGGTTACAGTGAAAGAAGGTGAATGAGCTAAAAGAAAAGCACACCAACATCATTCTAATCCAAGCCAGCCTAGTTATAGAGGTGAAGGAAATAGAATTGCTTTACTGAGAGGAGAGGTTAAGGGCAAGGAGCGAAGGGTGAAGGGGAAGAAGTCATAGTCCAGCCAAGCCAGGGCCGGGCCAGCAGTTACAATTAATCTACTTAATAATCTACAGTAGAGAGTAAATGGAAATGAATTAGCTGCAGCAGCGGCCGACAGGACAGGTTCAGCAGCAAAGGAGCTTCCCAGCTTTACCGACAGGGGAAGGAGTCCACAGAATAGGTTCATCAGTCTCTTTCCTCTCCCAGACTTCCTTATGACGCTTCAGCCAGGGAATATCATCAAAGGGGCCAAGCAGCGAGACGAGGAGTGAAAGAAGGTAAGTTCCAGTCAGTCAGTCAGGGAGAATACAGGAAAAGGTTACAGAGCTCAATTAGTAGGAGTAGGAGTTTAGTCTTTCCTTCCAGCCAGAGAGAGTTCCGGCTCATTCATCTTTCTTCTTCTTTTCTTTCCTCTCCCCTACTGTAAATAAAGGAGAAGTAGCTCCGGGAATAAGGTTACGGAAGAAGTCGAGTTAGTTGGAGAGATAGAGGCAGGAAATGGAATTGCTTTAACGAGTTGGAGAGGTTCAGGTTCAGTAGTGATTGAGTTTACAGTTCAGGTCAGGTAATATCGAAGAGAGAGGTTCTGTCTCATTCATCGGAAGGTAAATAGGTAATGGCTCAGCAGTTCAAGCAAGAAGGTTAATGAAGATACTGTGAATAAATAGGTAAGTTAAGGGGGAAGGAGCAAAGCTTTCTTTCATTTTCAGAGTGTCTTTCAAAGCAGCTAAGGAGTGAAACCGCTCGACCAAAGGGAGAGGAGTGAAACCGCGAGACCTATATGGAGAGGAGTTCAACCGCGAGACCAAAGGGAGAGGAGCGAAAGCGGTGAGCCCGAGGTTACGAGGCGAACTCGTTCAACCGCGAGACCTTACGGGAGAGGAGTGAAAGCAAGCAAGCCAGTTCTGTCTAACGAATCCCTTTTCTTTTACGAGGTAAATAGGTGTTTGTTTGGTCAGGTAATGTTCCGGTTCAGGTTTGAGGTCTCTTTCCTTCCTCATTACCGGGAAAATCACCCTCAAAATAGGGGAAAGCATCGATTTTCTAATAAAAGGTCCTTATAGTCGAATGAATCAGAAAGGTGCGAAGCTGTGAGACTGATCCTTGTTTACCTCCTGAAGTCCGGGAAAATAGCCCTCAAAATAGGGAGAGGCATCAATAAAATCATTAAAGGTCCTTACAGTCTCATTAATGTTTCATTTGAGTAGTTAAGGAGGATCAGTTAAGTAAAGGTTCTTCAATCAATTCATTCTTGAACTGTTCCGGAGAATGAGAATGTTGAATTAGATTCTGTAAAGGTGTAGGTTCAGGAAGATGAGTTGGGCAGGTTCAGGAGGTAATGTGGAATTAGATTCTACCTTCAAACATAGGTTCTTCTCATGCTCATGCAGCTCCTTTTCCTATTCCTCCTATTTATTCACTGTAACGAGGATAGTCAATTTCGGTGGAGTCTTTGTTTACAGTAAAATCAGGTTCAGGTGATTGAGCGAAGCTGTGAGACAGAATAAAAGCGAATGAGCTCAGCTGCGAAGACCGAAAGGGTCCGGCAATGGAATTGTGAGACAGAATTGTAGAAGCGAATGAGCAAAGCGGCTCGACCGATAGGAAGAGGGTTGAATGAATGAATTTACTCTTTCTTGAACGCGAAAGGATCATGAATCTTTCGTTTAGGATTGACTTGCTTTCAGGTTCGGGGGCGAAAGATCAGTTCCAGAAGAAAAGGGAATATCCGTGAGGGATCATAATAGCAGTAGAGTGAAAGAAGGGCAGGGGATAGCGGTGAGTGAGGGAAAGAGCTACTTTTACACCTACAGAAAGAGCTACTTCATCTATTTACCTCCTGAAAGAAAAGAAGGAAACAAACTGACAGAGCTTTACAAGAAGTCATAGTAATAAGCCCGAGGGGAAGTGAGCGAAGCTACTCGACGAGAAGGGGAGAGGAGCGAAGCCGCTTTACCTTAAGGGGAGGGGAAGGAGCTCAGACACACAATCACCTTGTTTACGGTTCAAGAATCCATAGGTTCAAGAAGGCAGAGGTTCACAATAACGGAACAAGGAGTGAAACTGCTCGACCAAGAGGGAGAGGAGTGAAACTGTGAGACAAAATAAAGCGAAGGAGTGAAACTGTGAGACCGAGAGGGAGAGGAGTTCAACTGTGAGACAAAATAAAGCGAAGGAGTGAAACAGCTCGACCAAAGGGAGAGGAGTGAAACTGTGAGATCGAGAGGGAGAGGAGCGAAAGTGGTGAGCCCGAGGTTACGAGGCGAACGAGTTCAACTGTGAGACAAAATAAAGCGAAGGAGTGAAACAGCTCGACCAAAGGGAGAGGAGTTCAACTGTGAGACCAAAGGGAGAGGAGTGAAGGAGAAATCATCTTGTTTTCGTTTCGGCTTAGTTTACTGTTCCAGAAGAAATAGAAAAATGAGAAAAAGAAGAGAGAGGTTCAGAGGAAGGAGATTCTCATCCAGCTTACCTAGTTACCTTGTTCAATCAGCCAGAGGAAAGAAAAGATCAGAGACCAGAAGTCCAGGCCAGGACGGAAGGGAAGATTAACCTATTTCCCTTGTGAAAGAGTGAAGGTTTCGTCTTTCTTCGTTTACTGTCTTTTCAGGGAAAGAAAGGATAGGTTGAGTCTCATTGAGTTGAGTCTGTGTTTACAGTTCCATCAGGAAAAGATTCCTTCTTTCTATGACGAATTGACTCTCCCGTAAAGAAAGGAATATCTTCTTCTTTCTCGTCAGGTTCCGGAAAAGGAGCCAAGCTGCTCGACCAAGGGGGAGAGGAGCGAAGCTGTGAGACCCGTAGGGCAAAGGAGTTCACTCTCATTCATCTTGAGTCCCCCTTCAAACACTGTCAAGTCTCATTAATCTTTCATCTCCCTTCTTTCTTTCACAGTAACCAAGGTAAAGCCGCTGCCGCAAATGAATGGACTCTCCCGGATTTCATTCTCGTCAGGCTCCTTCCGGTTTCACTAGCTCTTTTCTTTGTCTTTCCTCTCCGGTAAAGGTTCAGTAGCTCAGAGAAGTCTCGTTAGTCTTGATTCTTCTTTTACAGTTAGTTCATTCATAAATAGGGAGAGGTTCAGAGTTCCATCTGGTTCAGGATAGGGTCCGGAGTTCAGGAAGAAGACTCAGACAGAGTGATCTCATAGCTCAACCCCCGTGAAAGAAAGAATCATCCTCCAGTTTACCGAGTTCCATTAGTCAAAGGTTTAAGGTTTCGGCTTTCCTTGAAACACTTGATGAATAAGGAGAAAGATCAGTTCCTTCATAAATAGGTGTAGGAATGACCTCGAATGAATAAGGAGTTAAGACTGACTGTTCACAATCACTTCTCATAACTCACAAGAACGGAACAGAATAGAGGGGAATTAATCTTTCTTCCTCTTTGACAATTCCATCAGGGACAGTAAATGAATTAGCTAATGAACCCATTTACCGAGTCTTTGAATAAAGAGGCCCGAAGCAATGAGACCCTAAAGGAAAGAACAGAAAGAAGATGCATTAACCTATTTACCTTGTTCAAGAATAAATAGGGACAAGTTATTGAGCTAAGGATAATCTTTCGGCTTTCCCTTGTTCAATGACCTAAAAGGAGAGGAGTGAAAGTAGGTTCCGGTGATTGAGCTGATCATCCTGCTGCTTTACCTTGTCTTTCAGGGAATAAAGAGGTGCAGGTTCAGTAGTTAGTTCAGTTCTACAACTCGATAGTCTTTGTTTACAGGGAATATCGGTGAAGGATCCAGATCAGTGAAAGAAGGAAAAGGTTCTGTAGAGAAGCTGATAGTTTACTCGGTTCAGGTGAAGTAGTTCTGTCTCATGAATAAGGGGTTGAGTCTTTCGTTGAGTCTTGACTTACTCATTACCGAGTTCAAGAATAAAGAGGAGCCCAGCCACTTTACAGTTCAAGAAGGAAGGGACAGGTAAATGAGTTTACAATTCAAGAATCAATCCATAGGTGAAAGAAAAGAGCTACTTCATTCATCCTTCTTACAGGCAGGAGAGGAAAGAAAAGAGGTCAATCTGGTCCCCTTGTTTACTCTGAAAGAAGAAATAGGTGAAATAAGGAAAAGGTGAATGCGTAAGTAGCTGCGAGAGGAGCGAGGCTGTGAGACAGAGTAAAAGCGAATGAGGGAAGCCATGAAGACCCAGAGGGAGAGGAGAAAGATCAGTTAAAGAAAACACCCAGTTACCTTGGTCAATAAGGGAAAGAAAAGAGAACAGACCCAGTGAAAGAAAAAGAGCTACTTCACCCATTTACCTTGGTCAATCAGCGAGAGTAAATGAAGACGCGGCTTTCCTTCCCGAGTTTACTGTGAAAGAATAACTCACAAGAATTAAGTAGAAAGATCCGAGACAGAGCTAAGATTCCCATTCCCTGTTTACAGTTCAAGAAGAAAAAGGAGAAGAGAATGAATAAGGAGTTAAGACTTTCAACACTTGATTCAGAAGGAGAAAGAATATATATATATGCTTTACCGGTTGAAGAAAGAAGGAAAAGAAAAGGAGTGAGCTTGGCTTAATCTCATTTGAAGAGTCTTTCAAGCGGAATCAAAGGAAAGAGAAGAGACAGAGTTTACAGTTCAATCAGGTGACGGAGTGAAACAGCTCAACCAAGAGGGAGAGGAGCGATGCAATGAAACCTTAAGGGGAGGGGAAGGAGCTTGCTGATCTTTCTTTCATTCTCTTTTTGTAAACTCTCATTAATCTTGAGTTGAGGAGAAGAAGTACTTAAGTAAAGGACACAGGTTACGTCGTGAAGCAATGAGACCGATAGCGAACGAGAGGAGCCAAGCAACGCCGAGAGTTAAGTCTTAGCTTAGTTTACAGTCAGGGAAAGGAGAAGAAATAGTCAAAGTAGCTCAGCCGGTCGAGGACAAGGAGCTGATCATCCTATCCAGCCTATTGATCTTGTTCAACCGAGTTTACAAGCAGCAGGGGAAGGAGACTGAACCAAACCAAAGACCTATTACCTTATTCCAGAGTGAAAGAAGGGAAACATAGGGAGAGGCGAAAAGATCAGTTACAGAAAGTTCAGGTAAAGTAGCCAGAAGGGACAGGCGCAATGGAATAGCTTGAGCTTCTATTTCTCTTTGATTCTTTCTTCTTCTTTAGTAAAGGGGAATCCATCTTCAGTCTTTCCTTCCTGACTTCCTAATTACCAAGTTCAATCAGGGAAAGGTGAACAAGAACTGTTCAAGAATCACTCAAAAATAACAGAACAGAGAATGCATTAATCGAGAGTGAGTGTTTACAGTCCCATTCTTCTTTCATTTGATGTTCACCATAACTGTAGTCAAGTTTCATTCTTCTTCTTTCCATTGTCTAAGGTATAGATAGAGAGATAGATAATTCATTTCTTCTCTTGCTTTCTTCCTTCAGACTTCCGAGAAGAGAATTACCGAGTTACATCAGGCTCAGGAGGTAAGGAGCAGATACTCAAGTTTTCCTTTATTTATAGTCTTTACATACAGTACAATAAATTAACAAGAGAACTGACCGGAATAGTATGGTCAAGAAAAGAAGGCGAAGGAACCCCCTTTTAAGAAGGAAAAGTAAAGAACACCAACCAAGCAAGCAAGCTGGTTAGTAGAGTTAGAGCCGACGAAGGGAAGCGCTGTTTAGAGTTAGAGCCGAAGGGGAGCGCTGTTGAGGTTATTTATTGAGTCTTATTGAGTTTACCTCGTGACCAGAATAAATGGGGTGCAGCAGCAAAGCAACTCCCGACAGTAAAGGTTCCCGGGAAAGAGAAAGAATCGAGAGTTGAGTCTTTCAAAGCTGCTAAGGTGAAGGAGAAAGATCAATTAAAGAATGACTCTTGAGGATTGACTTCCAGTTCACTCTCATGAATCTTGAGTCTTTCGTCTTGACTTCCCCTTAATGAAAGAACAGATCAGTTAAAAAATAAGGAAAGGAGAGAGATAGTTTACGAGGTTCATGAGCAGGAGCGAAGCTGCGAGACCGTAAAGGCAAAGGCAAAGGAACGAATAGAATATGCTTTACCGAGTGTTTGAAGGTCCCGGCAATAGAATTGAAGCTGCTTTACCTTGTTTACTCTTCTTCAAGTGATTTCGTTCAATCAGTTTCTTGTTTCATTTTCTTCTTCAATCAATTCATTCTCTCTCTTTGTCTTTTACCTCGTGAAAGAACTGACTTAAACTTAGTGCTTGCTTTACCTCCTTCAATCAATCAGGTCAGGTCATATGGGTGAAGTAGCTCAGGAGGGGTGGTTCCGGTTCCGTTATAGAAGCTGATAGTTTAGGAGGTTTAGTCTCATGAATAAGAAGGACGAGTATTGATCCTTTTCTTTTACCTTGTTGAATCTGGTGAAGGAGGGAAGCCACTTTCAAGTTCAAGAAGGGAGACGAAAGAAGCTGAGGTTCAGCAGAATGAATCGGGAAGGTGCGAAGCGAACATCCTTTCTCTTTGTTTCCAGGAGAGTCCATTAGCCTATAGCCTATTTACCTCCTTCAAGAAGAAATAGGTGATTGAGTGAATGAGCTTGACCTTCTTCTCATCCAGCCGCTCTACTTACTTACCTCTAAAATAGCCAAAAATAGCCCTCAAAATAGGGTAAAGCATCAAAAAAAGAATCAAAGGTCTTTAGATGAGTTCAATCTGGCTTATTCTTCTTTCGTCTTTCCTTTCAGTTTCAGGATCAAGAACCAAACCAAACACCTATTCCATGTTACCGAGTTCAAGAAGTAATAGTCCGGGCAATAGAATTGAAACTGCTTTACCTTTACCTTGTTTACAGTTCTTCAAGTGATTGAGTTCAGTCTTAATGTTGAGTCTTCTTTAGCCCTTCCTTAAAAGCATAAGGAGAAAGAGAAAAGAAAGAGAAGCTGCCGAGGTTACTGTTCCAGTGAGAGAATCATCAATAGGTAGAGTAAGTAAGAAGAGGCAAGAACCTTTCACCTATTTACCCAGGGAAAGAAGGAGAGAATATGCGAGAATGAATAAGGAGTCTTACCTTACTCTTTTGCTTTTATCTTGTGAAAGAAGGGACAGGATTGAATATGCTCGGACAGGTGAATGAGCTTCTCTTTCATTTGAAGAGTCTTGACTTTCAGTTTCAAGATCAAGAAGAAATAAGTTCAGTAGCTCAGTAGAGGGGGAATGAATAAGGAGTCTCCCTTCAAACACACACTTACAACTCTTTCTTGTCTTGCTTTCGTCTTTCAAAGCAGCTAAGGCAATGGAATTGTGAGACCTAAGAATGAGCGAAGCCGTGAGACTGTAAAGGAAAGGAGAGGAGTGAAATCAGGTTCATGAGTTTACAGTTCATTCATATTTAGGTTAAGGGGAAGGATCAGATCAAGAGTAGTCTTTCCGTTGTTCCATCAGTCAAAGGTTTAAGGTTTTCTCTTTCTTCTTTCCTTCCTAATTCATTTATTCTTGAACTGTAAAGAGGTTCCGATTCAGGTTCAGGTTTTCGGTTTCGTCTTACCTACTCCACTAAAAGCTTTTCAGATCCTTCTTCTCTCTTTTGGTATTCTAAGTCAATCAGCTATACATCTTCCTTGCATCTTGGTATGGTACAAATCGATTAGGAATGAGCGTAGCGCAGTAGCTGTTGTTCTTGTGGTCTGTATAGCAGCGTAGAGTAGTAGTGATCTCTTCTCAGCAACTGTCTATCCATCTTATTCTTAGTTTAGTTTTCCTCTTGTATGTCTAGCTATCTGTCGCATTATCTATCTTACCGTGTTCTGCGAGGCTCCTTGCTTCCTTAAGCCACCATTCAGGAGTCGAGGTTGAGTTGTCGGAGATCCGTTGAGGCGGAGACTAGTGCCTGAAGAAGAGGGAAAAGAGAGTTCAGTGTTTGCAGCCTTAAAGCCTTAAATCAGGGGGAAGGAAGGCTTTCTTACCGAACGGTCTTCATCCTTTTGGGCTAGACAAGAACTTCGTTGGCAAAATGGACCGAATTTGGCTGAAGCGATCATTGCTGCAGAAAGAATGGTAGATGACATGGAAAAACCTACTCGCACAAACAAAGGGGAAACCTCTTCGAGGCAACAAGACGGGGGGAGTAGAGAGCAAAAGAAAAGAAAGGGGAAGAACATGCTACCATACCAAAGAGCTGGGAACAAGCCTGGTAAACCTAACAAAGAAGAGGGAGGGGGTTGCGGTTGTTTCATTTGTGGAGGACCTCAAAGAGAAGAGCCCGTGACTGCCCAAATCAAGATAAATTGAGTGCATTGATCGCAGATGACAGACAGGGAGTTCCGACCCACTCACACATTCAGTCTTTCTTCTCCCTGACGTGATAGGGCTCTAAAGCCAAGTGCTTGCTTCAGTTACAGCCCTCCATTGAATGGGGTGGGAAAGAAAGGTTCAGAAATCTAGGTTTTTGCACAAGTCCAGTGGCAATGAGGAAAGGAAGGACAGCTATAGAAGCAGGTCAGCCTAAGCTTAAAGTCATGGAAAGGCCCTGTTCCAGTATTGGAGGAAGCATGGCATAGAAAGCCGGGTATGTATGTCATGGGTTGTAGGGAAGAGGTAAGACGTGTACATGAAAGCAAGCGAGAGCAGAGCCTAGGGGTGTCCACGGATAAACCACTCCAAAGTGATAATGTCTCAAAACGAGGAGGCCATATGGAAACAAGCTGTAAAACTTCCAAGAGAAAGAAGATTGACCCAATCAAAGATCAAATCTCTTGACTCTTGATCTTCTACAAATTTCTCAGCCGAAGGAGCTCTCTTTGTCTAATTCGTAGTCTCCACCCAGTGATCTTTCCCCTTTGTGACTCTATAATGCATTCTCCTGCTGTTTGACTCTTCTCCGGAGCCATTTCCTTTTCTTTGTCATCTCCAGTATTCCCACGCTTTGTACACCTTTCTTGCCTGCAAAGAATGTCACCATGGTGATGCTTACTTCAGAAAGCCATTAGTCTCACTCAATCAGTCCCTCTCTTCTTCTTCTTCCTCTGCTTCAGGCGTGGGCAGAGCTTTATGTCTACCCTATTCGGTTTCTTGACGAACTCCACCGCATCTTTCTCATGCCCTTTCTCCTTCTCAAAACTATCTTCCCCACTAACTGTGTCCTTCCGTAGATGGGATTGCCTTGATGATCACCTTTAATGCGGATTCTTTCCCGGGTATGTATATGGGTCTACCAGAACTGTCCTTAGATGGGATTCATTCATCGCTGTGGAATTTGATAACAGTTTGACCCTTCGCTTGTTGACATCAATGGGATCTAGGTATATAAGCGAGTATCTTTGGCTTCCGTTAATGTTCTTTGTTGAAAGGGGGATTGATTTTACCAGTGGTAGACGGATAACGGTTTGGATTGAGTACAGAGATGCAATGAAAATGATCCGGGTGTGAATCGGGTACTCGCCGATCAGGCCTCCAAGTCCTCTTCTTCCCCAATTTACCTCTCCAAGTAATTAAAAGATTGAATGCGTGTTGGTTTCTCTGCCTCTAACGGACAGGGCTCAACAGTTCACATTGTTGATTGGTGGCAATTCCAGACCTTTGGGTTTCTTCTCTCGGTGATTCCTATGGATACCAAGAAAGAAGGGGACTCTTTTTTGTGCTATTCTGAGGATGAAAGCATCAATGCCCTTTCCCTTTGATCCTCATGAAAGAAGAAAAAAGGCAGTAGGTAGAGATGGCTCTTGGATTGGGAGGTTTAGCTCATTCCTTCATATTTGATCTTGCTGCAATCTCTTCCTGATAAAGAAGAAAAGACTGACGGTCAGAAGAAAGAGAGAAGGCCTCACATGTAGAGTTCAAACGAGTAGAGTACCCTCATCTCACTTGCGGGGATAAGATTAGCCCTTTAACATGTTTACGAAGACCTACTTATTAGAGAAAGGGGGTTCGATCGAAACAGAATTGTTGGTGAAGGTTCAGGATTGAATGAATTTACGAGACTGGAAAGTGAAGGTCAGGGAATATCGGAAAAGAAGAATAAATAGTCGTCCTCTTTACCCTCTTCAATCACAATCAGGTAATATCGTCTAAGGTTCCGGTTCAGGTGTAGGAGCGAAGCAACGAAGACGAGAAGAGGTGATAAGATAAGGAATCAACTACAAGGGGGGTAAGATTCGGATTACCTTGTTGATCGAATATCTCAAGGCAAGAACACTTGATTGAGATTCGAATCACTCCACAAGCAAGATCGATCATGTCTAGCTTGAATGACTCTTGTTGATCAAATATCTCAAACACTTGTTTGAGATTCGAATCACTCCACAAGCAAGATTGATCATGTCGAGCTTGAATGATTCTACATGCAATCTAAACTACATAGAATTGCAAAGAAACTTAGCCATTGGCTAAAGGAAAGCACAAATGCTTCTTTAATAATATTTTCCAAGTCTACCCTACAAATACAACATACATGGCTTTATATAGCCTCAAAATGAAACTATTAAAAGCATTCCAAAAGTTGTAACATTCACACTTTATGGCCATAATTAGCCATTATGTAAATGTAACCGAAATGAAATAAAAAGTCTTAAAATACAATAACTCTAAATTACTCTAAATTATAACCCACCCAAAATTTACAACAATCAAACTTTATTCTTCTTCAATGTAGCATGAATTGAAACATATTTTGATAATTTTGACAACCTTTTCTTCACATCTTCATTGAAGTATATTGTATGATTGATGTCTCTCAGTTCATATCATTCTCCACTTCTTCAAGAGGATTCGTCCTCGAATCTATTTGTGAAACTTTGCTGCAAAAAATAAGTTATGGAAATACGAAGGACCTCACAACACTCTCCTCACGAGTATACACTCAAGGAAATTTTAGGACACTCCTTTTACACTCAGTTACACAAATGAAGCTCTCATTCTCACCTCTCAAAATTTTAAATAGAGCAAAGATTGAATTTTGAACTCTGGGTCGATTAAAAACTAAAAAGATGAAAATAAATAAAAATCAAATTGAGAAGAAACGCAAAGGAAACATATATCCGATCTTGAGCCTGAAGCTCTGATACCAAATGATATGATAAGGAATCAACTACAAGGGGGGTAAGATTCGGATTACCTTGTTGATCGAATATCTCAAGGCAAGAACACTTGATTGAGATTCGAATCACTCCACAAGCAAGATCGATCATGTCTAGCTTGAATGACTCTTGTTGATCAAATATCTCAAACACTTGTTTGAGATTCGAATCACTCCACAAGCAAGATTGATCATGTCGAGCTTGAATGATTCTACATGCAATCTAAACTACATAGAATTGCAAAGAAACTTAGCCATTGGCTAAAGGAAAGCACAAATGCTTCTTTAATAATATTTTCCAAGTCTACCCTACAAATACAACATACATGGCTTTATATAGCCTCAAAATGAAACTATTAAAAGCATTCCAAAAGTTGTAACATTCACACTTTATGGCCATAATTAGCCATTATGTAAATGTAACCGAAATGAAATAAAAAGTCTTAAAATACAATAACTCTAAATTACTCTAAATTATAACCCACCCAAAATTTACAACAATCAAACTTTATTCTTCTTCAATGTAGCATGAATTGAAACATATTTTGATAATTTTGACAACCTTTTCTTCACATCTTCATTGAAGTATATTGTATGATTGATGTCTCTCAGTTCATATCAAGAGGAGTGAAGCAGCTCGACCGAGAGGGAGAGGAGTGAAACAGTGAGACAAAATAAAGCAGAGGAGTGAAGGAGAATTCATCGATAGTGTTTACAGTTCATTCATAAATAGGAAAAGGAAGAAGCCGCATTCTCTTCCATCCTTTCGATTTGACCTTGTCTTTGAAGGTTCAGGTTCAGTAGCTAGCTTGAGGTTGCGTCTTTCAATTCTCTTTTCTTTTACCGCCAGTAAGGGTTCAGGATAATTGATGTTTCTTCTTTCCTTACTGTTCCGGAGAATGAATCTTTCATTGTATTCTTCAATCAATTAGCTTTT
Source organism: Cucurbita pepo subsp. pepo (assembly GCF_057944985.1). Taxonomy (NCBI): domain Eukaryota; kingdom Viridiplantae; phylum Streptophyta; class Magnoliopsida; order Cucurbitales; family Cucurbitaceae; genus Cucurbita; species Cucurbita pepo. The sequence continues at coordinate 3,286,265 of NC_141815.1, read as the reverse complement.
CTTTACTATCCTGTCAAGTTCGGGGAATATCGTCAAAGGTTGTTCCGGAGTTGTACTTGTTTTCGATTGAATTTACTCGACGGAAAAGTAAGCGTCTTCATTGATTCAAAGACTGTAAAGGCAATATCTATCATATTAAGGAGTTGAGGATTGACTTCCGGTTCAGTCGCTTCTCTTCCTGTTCCGTCTCTTTCCTCTCCCTTCTTTAACTTACAACTCTGTCTTCGTCTTTGTTTACAGTAAGGTTCAGGTTCATCAGTCATAGTACAGGGCCAGGGGTTCCAATTCATCTGGAGTGGAGAGTCTCAGTAAATGAATTAGCTGCAGCAGCGGCCGACAGGCGAAGGAAATGGAATTGTGAAACCGAGTTGGAGAGGTGAAGGGGAAGAGAAAGAATTAATCTTGAGTTGAGTCTTGAAAAGCAGCTAAGGTTCAGGATCAAGATCAGTTAAAGAATGACTCTTGAGGATTTACTGACTCACTCTCATTGATTCTTCGATAGTCTTTCCTGACAGTGAACGATGAGGAATCTTGAGTCTTTCGTCTTGACTGACTGTTGAGTCTTTCCTTCCAGTTCACTCTCATTCATCGATAGTGTCGTCTCCCTTCTCTTTCCCTTCTTTCTTTCACTGTAAAGTCTAATTAAATTCTTCTTTCGTTTCGTCTTGACTGACTGTTGAGTCGAATTCATCTTGTTTTCGCTTTCGTCTTTCCTTCCAGTTCATTCTCAGTCATAAATAGTCTTTACTGTTGAAATAGGGTAAAGATACACTTTGATCCCTAAAAATAGACAGAAGATAGACTTTTATCCCTCAAATAGGGTAAAGATACACTTTTCTCCCTCAAAATAGGGTAAAGATACACTTTTTGATATGAATTCAACTGCTGACCCTTTGCATGTACCCGAAGGACCGATTACAAGAAGCAAGGTTAAGAAGATTCAAGAGGCCTATACATTGCATCTTCAAAAGCTAGCTAGTGTACCGGTTGAAACAAAGACTTTTGAGCCCAAAAATCTTTATAGCATTAGCATATCAAATCAAGAAGATAATGGAGTGGCTAATATTGGAAAGTAATTAGAAGACTTGCCTTTGGTAGTTGAATTACCAATTAAGGAAATTTATGGAAAGTAATTAGAAGACTTTCCTTTGGTAGTTGAATTACCAATTAAGGAAATTTATGGAAAGTAATTAGAAGACTTTCCTTTGGTAGTTGAATTACCAATTAAGGAAATTTATTAATGCCTTATTTGCTTCAATTTGTATTTAATAGCATTTATTATCATTTATTAGTGGTTGGTGGCTGAACTTTATTTTGTTAGGGTTATCTTTTGGGCCTATTTAAATAAGGGAAGGGAATAAAGGTGACGGTTTTCTCTTTCGGATTTACTGACAGTTCACTCTCATGAATAAGGAGTTGAGGATTGACTGACAATTCCGGAGAATGCATCTTTCTTCTTTCCTTCCAGTTCACTCTCATTCATCGATAGTCTTTACTGTTCAGGGAGAGTCAATTCATGCTTTACCTCGTTCAAGAAGCTCGAGACAAATACATGATGACTGACTCTCTGACTTATTCTTTTCTTTCCTGTAAAGGTTGTTTCCGGTTTCTTCTTCTTTTCTTCCTTTCTTTCTTTGAAACATCCCATCCCATTCCAGCGGCAAATCAAGTCAAGGGACCATAGGCGAACAGGGAAGAGACTTTCCGAACCCGCAGAATCACAGCAACAGTAAGACTGAACGGAGTGAGTTACCAATTTCTATAGAGCTGGGGCATAAACCAAAGAGGAGTCAGGGTATCAGCAGCTCATTCAAGCTGGCATTTTGTACTCTCCATCCCTAATTGTATACAAGAGATCATCTCAACCTTATACTTATACATATTCACCGATAGGCAAGGATCCGAAAGGAGTCAGGCTTAGATGGTATCACCTTTTACCGAACAGAGGTCTCGTAGCGTAGCGAAACGACTAAGTCTTAATTAGGAGGGATGAGCTTTACATCAAAACCCTAACTTAGATCAATTCCCATACCTACCTAAATCTACTTCCCAAGAGCGATAACAGCCCGAATCTAATGGGTTTGACAAACAACCAAATGGTTTTGAGCAGAAGCAGATGGAAAAAACAAGGAAAAAGCCAAGAGCTTCTAATGAAACTGAAACCTAAAGTCAAGCAAGATAGGGTGTCCGTCATTATTGAAGAGATTAAGCATGGGGAGAGTTGCATAGGATACTACCACTTAAAGCAGTACTCAGACTGTTATCTTATCCCTGTAAAATGTTCCATCCAGAACGACCGCTATGTAATAACGAGGGTTTCAAGCAAGAATAACTCATCACATTTAAAGAACACACCTTTCTCCTTCCGAATGCGACGAAGCGAGCTAAGTTACCAGGAGAAATCCTCTTCCCTTAGTTTATGCTACTCGATTGAGTAGTCATAGGAGCCGCATTCACCTATGGAGGCTGATTGCTACTGCCCTACCATAAGAGCAATAAGCCAGTCACAGGCAAAGAACCTATAACTTTCGAATCCGAATGCCCAAAAGAAAAGACCTACTGGTCGGCCACTGCTGCCTACGATCCTGTGTGCGGGGTGCTCGCTGATCGGAAACCTTTCCCAAGAAAGAAAGAAAGAAAGAAAGAAAGAAGGGCTTCTCACTGAAGGGCTCTTCAAGGTAAGCAAAGCTTGACTAACCAAATACCGAATAGAAGAAGCAAACAAATTCCCCCACCCAGTGAGGGCACTCTGGTTCGAAAGGGGCCGCTCTAAGGCTAGGATCTTATTTGCTATGTCTTCCTTCCGTGGAGAATTTTCTGCCTAGATCACTCGTCGGTTAATCCATTTATGATGAGCTAACTGACTGAACCCTTTCGTCGGGAAAATCATATTGAACAAAGAATACCATACCCGATTCTTTCTTTCTTTCATATTAGCCTCCCCTGCAGCTAAAATGATCAAGGATTACCTTTCAGCATCTGGCTTTTTTGGTTGGAGGAGACTTCGCCCAGAAGAATGGTATCGTCCGCAGGTTCAACCCTCGTATTTTGGAGCGAGAAGCATTCCTTTCTCCCTCGCTTGCAGGCTTTTTTATAGAGAGAGAGTAAAGAGTAAGGGGGCAGAGCTTACTTAGCCTTCTCCCCTCTTCCTATTTGAATCTTATTACAATCTTCAGAAGGAAGAGTTTATTGATTACAATCCTATATCATTTGTTGATAGATAGGGCCGATAGCCACCTGACGAGAGAGGTCCTTAAGGATATTGTGGAGAGAGCCTCCGCTCTCGTTTTTTCTTCTCGCTAACGATCTTCTTTTCTTCCTCATTCCGGCATGATCAAAGAAGCTATGACTGACCTGGTCCCCTTTTTAGACAAGACCCTCTTTCTTTTTCTTTCTTTGTTTTTCCGCTTTTTAATTGGGAATCAACCCCCTCTGCTCCTCTTTCTTTCTTTCCTAGGGCACAGCTTGACTTTATTGCACGCATTTGGTGCGCTATTGAATAAGATTCCTATACCTATATATAAGTGGTCAAAGGATATCCCCATCTCAAGGAGGTCCTCCACTTTGGTTGGCTAGTGGATCTTCCTCTCTCCGAATTACAATTTGTTTGGATTATCCTCGTTGTACTTACTCTTTCGAAGGATCACCTGCTTCCTCTCCGGTCTCTTTTCTTTTCTTTTCCCTTTAATCTCTCTGCGTAACTCTTAGGGATTTGAGTGAAGCAGTGGGCAATACGACAGAGCAAAAGCTAGCGACTTTCTTTTTCATATTTCTTGTCATCTTGAAGCTACGGCATCCCACCAATCCTATCCGAAAGAGTGAGTTGATGCTATGGTGGTGCCTGACCCTGATTGCTCAATTGTTAATCGAGCTAAACCATTCCCCCCGCCCTTCTTTGTTAGTTAAATCAAATAATCTTTCTTTTAACGGTTCAATTACTTTCTTTCGAGTGAGATTCATCAATAGGGGCCCATCCCATACCATAGGAAGTTGCTTCTTGGAATGCCGTCGTTCAAGCACAGGCTGCCCACTGATTCAATCAATCTTCACCAGCCAGATCTTGCTACTAGAAAACCGAAGGAGCACACAAAGCGAAGGGACTCACCAAGCTAGAACGTAGTTGTTTGTGTAAACGGAATCAAGTTTCAAATCATAAGATGACGAAGTGAACCAACGAATCAAGCTGAACACATCTTTGATCCACTCTACGAACTGAAAGGGAGATCTTGCAAAACAACCACAGCAACGCCCGGATCCACAAGAATGGCTATGTAGGTCAGGGGCGCTATTCTCGCTTTGAGTTCTGCTCTCAGTGTGTATGCTTACGTAGGAGTTGCTATTCGGCCATAGATCGGGCTCTTGGTTCTTCCCTCTCCCTACCGGTCGAGCTCTTTCACCCCTCTCCCTACCTTTTGTAATCAGTCGATTCAGTATCATGGCTAGGGTTGGGTGTAGCGGATTTGATCATCCTCTGCTACGCGAACCTGCTCAATCAGCCACGACCGAGAATCAGTCAGACTAGTCAAAAGAGCAGTATGCACCCACATGAGAATACCTTCTAGCGGAAAAGCCCAACTAATTAGAACAATAGACTGAGAGAATACCATACCAATAAATAGACTAAACACCCCCAATCAATAGAACACACCATAATAATAGAAAGAAAGACCGCCCTCCTCCCTCCTCTCATTCACCAGGCTGCTTTAGCTTTAGCGCTCAGAGGGATGACAGAAAGAGATCATTGAATGAATTTGATCAGATTGCTCTGTCTGATACCGTCTCGACATCGTCGAATGATGAATCGAATCTCTCTCTTTAGTTAGAAAGAAGATCTTTTTTCTCGAGCTTCGCTTTTTCATGTGCTATGAAATTAGGTTCCCTAGACTGATCCGTATGAGAGAACAAATCCTGCAGCGATGAGTTTGAATGAAGGTTCTTTTTTCCTCAGACCCGAAAACCTTTCTTTTCCTATTGGGCTTTGTGCCACTTCGGAGAGTGAAACGAAGGAAAAGCCTGACCTGCCCTTATTGTTAGGTCATCCTATTTCGGTGCATGGTCAGGTTCTTAAGGTATGTGCCAGAACAGCCATGGGTCTACCTTTTTCAGGAATTAGATGATCATTGGTGAAATAGCGTATAGGTCTGGGTGGGATGATACGAAATAGAGCAGTTGCCAATTGGCATGCGAAACCGAGAAGGAACTTCCTTATTCACTCAAATTCCTTTGTGAAAGAGCCAAAATGATTTAGCGGTCTAGTGTAGAGAGAGAGGGTGAACGAACAATTTCAGATGCAGCGCCTTTAACGTAGTTCCGTATATTGATAAGGATAGGAACCTACCTAATAAGAGGATGCCCCATTTTCCCAAACCTATACCTCTAAATGGGGTTTTAACCTAGTAGGGGTGTGAGGCCGCAGATAGAGAGTTTTTTGGTAGGAGACTACTTAGTTCGGTAGGAAAGAGGCCTTAGACCAGGCTTTTTTAGGACGGGCAAGGGCCACGAGAGAGGTTTTCCTATTATCGCTAGAATCAATCGGTAATGGAATGAATAAGAAAGAGGGTGATCTCATTGTTTGCATCTGAAAAGCGGTACAGTCAGACCCTTCCTTGCAGCATCCGTCAGATACAGCAAGCAACAGCTAATGTAATGATTGATATATATATGTATGCAGGCTAGCCCTTTTCTTTCGTATCGAGAAAGCCGCTGATGTATGAAAAGAAAGCGGAGCTGCTATTGACGTCTTTGATTGGATGTAGACAGATATAGATAAAAAGTCTGCAGTGAGGGGTATAAATCACTAGGTAGCCAGCCAGTCTTTACTGAACTCGGCCCAAGCACCACTCCCATGCCTTTCTTGTTCCACTCCCATGCCTTTCTTGTTCCACTAGCTATTACTGAACTAGGTAACCTTTTTGATGTCAAAGACCAGAGGAAACATCGTTTTTTTCATTCTTTTTTTCTTGAGTTCGTGTACAACAACCTTAACTGCACAAGCCTGGGTTGGGCCTACCTCCATTCCTAGAGGAGCCGTATGAGGCGGAAGCTCCACGTACGGTTTTGAAGCCGAGCCTTTCCAGCAATGGGGCCTAGGGACCGATATGATGATTGGTTTAGGTAGGGCGGCCGGCCTACTACGGACACTTGTAGGGATTAGTGCGTGAGACCGCGATCCACAAACTGATGCATGGGACTCACCCTTGACTTGGGAATGAAGAGGGGAAAGATAGCATGTCACAAGAGCGAGGCGAGGTTTGGAACCCTACTGCGGGAGGGACGCCTCGCGAGCCGGGCTGATAGAGATGAGGCCTTTTGGCGAAGCCAAGTCAATTTCGGGCCACCAAACCCTGCAATGATCAGGCCCTATGGAGTAAAGGGAAGCGTGTACGTTGTCACACTCCCTGCCTTCCAAAGGTGCCTAGAGGACGGGCCAGACGCAGCGACGACCCGGGAGCAGATTCCCCACCGGGGGACAGGAGACGGCCATCTCAAGGCACAGCACGACCTACAGGCAAGACCGGCGAGACCTGGGAAGGCAACCCGATTGGGAGTCAGAGGATCCATAGTACCTGCAGCCCCACGGACTGAATATTCATCATTTTAGAAAGTGGGGGGAAGGGATCTCTTTTTTGCAACGGAAAAAAACAGAGCTGATTTGACTCGGCACAACCTAACGATGCATCCAATACCAATGATCTGTGCCTAGAATGCGTTGCTAGATCTCGGCTTTATCAATCAAGCTATACAGGCAACAACAAAGGCGGACCGGGGGCTTCCCTTTCTCATTACTTCTTTCACGACGAGGGAACCGCGTCCGCATCAGTCGAAGTGGTGGAACGCCCTCCTGAGTCAAAGAGAGAGCTTCTGCACCTCTCTCCAAGAGATAGATAGGATTCGGTATCATAATCGGCCAGAAAGAAGAGGCGGCAACTCTCCTAGCCCAGCCCACGGGGAAGCCTCTTCTTTCTGGTCTACATCAAGTGCATTGAATGCCCCACAATCTGAATCAAAGAGGATGGGTCAAGGAGAAGTTCGGGACGAACCCAGAGTGGATGGCAAAGCGGCGCCTCCGGGGACGGCTTGTGCTGTGCCGTCATTTCGGATTCCCGGCCTATTTCGGCACTAGTTCAATGGGGTTAATCACCCAGATCTTGAATAAACTAGTAGATCATCAAATCAACACTGGGACCCAATGCATGCATTCTCCAGATGAGTTGGGAGCTGGGGCAGCCCGCGCGCGACCCATACCAATCCTACACTCCTTTCTTTCTCCTATTCTTTCTTTGTCACTTCTTGGAAATCACGAAGTGTATTCCGGACTGTTCTGAGAGGGGAGCAGCTGCCGGTTTTGGAAATCAGTCTCATTCAACCAACTATCTTTTTGAAGCAGATAGTGAACAGTGCTCATTCTATAAATACTGTGTAAAAAAGCCAACTCATGTTTTCACTCGATTTTCATTACAAAGATGTATCACGTCAGGATCCGTTGCTCAAACTGAATCACGCCAAGTTATGGAAGTTCCTGGATCGTGTGAAATAAGAGTCGTACCAAAGGCACCCTATGATTTCATAATCAAAAATGGAAAATTGGCTATGGAGATTCCGCACGGTCAGAAATTGATACAGACACAAAGGGGTTCGACAGGAAAGTCCTTTCGATCCAATCCATTCTTGGAGTCAAATAAAGACAAAGGATATGTCAGTGACCTAGCCCGACAAAGCACTCTCCGAGGGCATGGAATGTCGAATTTTGCGGTCAGAATCTCCACAGTAATGTCTCTCTTAGATTCTCCGGTCGAAATACGGGAAAACTCCATGCAATTCTCGATGGAAACAGAGTTTTGCTCATTCTCCCCGGAACTAGAAGATCATTTCGAGATCTTCGAACATATTATAGGGTTCAATGTGACTATTGTCACTTCGGCCAACACACAAGATGAGACTTTACCACCGTGGATCGGCTTTTTGCAAAAAGATGAGGGGGAAACTCAGTAAGAGGAGAAGCTAAATATACACGAGATCACAAACGTAGATTGCTCGCGGCTAAATATGAATTGAGACGAAAGCTTGATTTAGATAGAAAGCCTTTTGTAAAGATCCCAATCTTCCTAGTGATATGCGGGACAAAGTTCGTGAGAAGTTGTCCAAGTTGACAAGAAAAGAGTTCCTTTGCACGAGTAAGAAACCTATGTATTTTCACGGGTCGCCCACGTGGAGTAAATGAGTTCTTTCCATTTCTCGTATCGTTTTTCGTGGATTAGCATCGTTAGGTTCTTTGATAGGCATAAAGAAATCGTCTTGGTAGCAACCAACAAACCAATAGAACCAGGGTTAGCTCAGCTGATGGTCCACAAGCAAGGTAAGTAGGTCCATTACCGGCCGGCTCCGGAACGAAAAGACCTAACGGAGTCATCCCTTATCTCGGATCGGAGATGCTAACGGGGCGGGAATCGAGTGGGGGACCTCTCTACCACCTGTGTCTATCTCCTGTAAAGAAGTATGCTCCCACAGACATAGACTACGTAGAGGGTAGTACTGACTCTTACAAAGATAGAATATCACCGCGTGAACATAAGATGTTGTTACCAATATAACTCCCGAGGGATCGACCACTATTCTAAATAGAGTAAAGTCAGGCGGAGAATGTTCATTGGAGTGCGGAGGTTGTTCCCATCATTGAAGTCAGAGTGTGGGACTGAGCCTTACGAATGAGAAAGACAAAAAAGTGTTTCGTTTCATTGGAAAACCCAAGGCAAATATCATATAGACTTTCTCTCGCGCTACTTCTCAGTCTCGATAGAAAAGGTTGGAGAGAGTGACTTTATGAAATTCTCTCCTTTCTAAAGCAGCGAAAGGCGGCCCCCCCAGAACGCTAAAAAGGTGGGGGAACAAGAGTTGTCACGATAGGAAAGAGAAATGACTAAAAGAAACCAACGATTCTCTCTTCTTAAACAACCTATATCCTCCACACTAAATCAGCATTTGATAGATTATCCAACCCCGAGTAATCTTAGTTATTGGTGGGGGTTCGGTCCGTTAGCAGGTCTTTGTTTAGTCATTCAGATAGTTACTGGCGTTTTTTTAGCTATGCATTACACCCCTCATGTGGATCTAGCTTTCAACAGCGTAGAACACGTTATGAGAGATGTTGAAGGGGGCTGGTTGCTCCGTTATATGCATGCGAATGGGGCTAGTATGTTTCTCATTGTGGTTCACCTTCATATTTTCCGTGGTCTATATCATGCGAGTTATAGCAGTCCTAGGGAATTTGTTCGGTGTCACGGAGTTGTAATCTTCCTATTAATGATTGTGACAGCTTTTACAGGATACGTACTACCTTGGGGTCAGATGAGCTTTTGGGGGAGCAACTGTAATTACAAGCTTAGCTAGTGCCATACCCGTAGTAGGAGATACCATAGTGACTTGGCTTTGGGGTGGTTTCTCCGTGGACAATGCCACCTTAAATCGTTTTTTTAGTCTTCATCATTTACTCCCTTTTCTTTTAGCAGGCGCTAGTCTTCTTCATCTGGCCGCATTGCATCAATATGGATCCAATAATCCATTGGGTGTACATTCTGAGATGGATAAAATCTCTTTTTACCCTTATTTTTATGTAAAGGATCTAGTAGGCTGGGTAGCTTTTGCTATCTTTTTTTCCATTTGGATTTTTTATGCTCCTAATGTTTTGGGGCATCCCGACAATTATATACCTGCTAATCCGATGCCCACCCCGCCTCATATTGTGCCGGAATGGTATTTCCTACCGATCCATGCCATTCTTCGTAGTATACCTGACAAACCGGGAGGTGTAGCCGCAATAGCACCAGTTTTTATATGTCTGTTGGCTTTACCTTTTTTTAAAAGTATGTATGTGCGTAGTTCAAGTTTTCGCCCTATTCACCAAGGACTATTTTGGTTGCTTTTGGCAGATTGCTTACTACTAGGTTGGATCGGATGTCAACCTTTGGAGGCACCATTTGTTACTATTGGACAAATTTCTCCTTTTGTTTTCTTCTTGTTCTTTGCCATAACGCCTATTCCGGGACGAGTTGGAAGAGGAATCCCTAATTCTTACACAGATGAGCCCGAGCCCTGTAAGCTCACACCTAATCAGTGCAAAATTCTAACACAAATCATTGTAGAGTTAGTATTACACCAAGAATGAATTGACAAGCAGATTTTCTAGTTGGCTTTGTTGATATAGCTTAGATAGGGAAAAGATACGAGAGGGTAGGGCTGCACTTTGAAATTCGGGGGCTTTGTTACCGAAACTCCCTTACACCTCCACCCATGGCACTTACTCGTCTTTTGAAAGCCAGAACATGAGCATACAGACAGGAGTATCCCTATCACGCATGCTTCTCCACTAATGACAAAATGACCTTCGAGACTCTGAAAGAAGTCAGTCTTCCGCAGTCATATGCTTTTGCACTGGGACTGATAGCGGGAAGGCCCAGAGATCATAAATCAAGGATGGGATAGGAATAGAGGCATTCCAGCCTGTAATGAATCAATACGCAGGGAAACTCTCTCTCTCCCATGATGGGAATGGCAAGTTTCGTACAGGCTCATATTGGGTGTGGGTATGCTCCTTCCATAGGCCACTTTCCAGAAGGTCTTCAAGGTAGATATCCTCTTCTTCTCAGAAAGACCATACATACCTTTTGGTCAGGGGGCATAGAAGGGAGAGTGTGCCGGGTTTCAAGCCTGGTTGCATGTGACTGAGTTGGGAGAGGGGGGCGAATAGATCCGCTTCACTGCAAAATTGCATTTGTTTTTCCTTCTTTTTCTAGTAAGATTGAAATATCATCCTTCGAGAATCTTTAATCCTCATCTTCGTCATGCTATGAATATAGGTAGGAAAATCACGCCATTTCTTTTTCAGAATAGCGGGAATCTAATATAATTCACTTTCACTTCTCCAAGCATCTTTTTCAATTCTTTTCGCACTTTCTTGTTGTTAGCCAAAAATAGAATAGAAGAAGATTCATAATTCACATTAATTTATTACGTCCGCTGTCCTAAAAAAGAGATTGTTACAAGCAGCACTACTACTAATTCCCGTTCGATAGGTTCCCTTCCCATTCGGGGGCTGAAAAAACCAGCATTTCGCCACATGCATCGTGAATTGGATCAAGATCAACAGCTTCTTAATTGGATTTGGCTCTCTTTCGACGATATGCATCTCGAACCTGGTCTCCAACGGCATAGAAATTGGCCCAGCACTCGGGGGGCCCCTACCCGGTCTCAAGAACTCGAGCGGTCTTTATAGTGGTAGCCGATTCAGATTGTATAGCTGCTGGGAAGCATAAAGATCGATCCATGTCCAGATTGCAACGCATTAAGATGTCAATGCCCAGTAGTGAATGTGTTCCCGGTGGGGTGATAAATATCGTCAGTGATCTAGTACAAATCATATCTCTATCTTTTTCAAAGCACGTCAAGACCAAAACAAAATGTAATAATCACAGTGCTTGAATTTTCTTTAATAGTTTGGCTGGGGTGATAAATAAGTGAGTGAATCTCGATCTCTTCTAGCTCTTCTAACTCATACTCTCACGGTTGTCCATGTCTCTAAAAAGAATATAGAAAGATCTCCCCCAAAGTAGTTTGCATATCTTGAACTACCTGTGGATCCTCGTATAGATTCTGAATGCTTTCATAGGGCTGCACGGAAAGCTTCCTTAAGACCGGATCATTATAGATTTGGTACCAATCGTGACATTTGAGAAGCTTGTCTATGACTTGCTCTGGCTGACTCTGATGAGACTGATTGCGCTTTTTACTAGTGTCTACAATTTGTTAATTATTTCTTCGTCTGTGTATTTCCCCCAGACAGCTCCTTATCTTCTTTGAAGAGATACAACCGGGAGCCCAGGGTGAAATTGCACATCGAGTGCTCTGCCCTCCCACTCGGTAAAGCACTCTCTTATCTTCTTAGTGGTAGTATGCTTGGAGGCATTCCTGTTGAATGCCCCCGCATTCAAGTGATACCCACCTTCACTATGTGGTTCCTTTGCCACTAGAACGGCTCGGCTGTCGAATAGTTGCCTAAGTCTCTCACCAACTCCTTCTTTGTGATAGGTCTTCTATCCGCATGAGTGTTAGCGTATCAAGAATGAATTTCTTGATTGGGGTGCCCCTTCCATGCTTCTTTCCTTCATTTGTCTGTGCTCCATCTCTACCAACAATGAAAGAAAGAGGTTTGTCCTTCCTGCGTCTGCTTGCTACTCCCGCTTTCTTCTTTGTGATTGCCTTTACAAAGTACACGTCATTCATTCCTTTTGCTCTTGAGATCCTAATGCCAACTGCAAGATAACATCAGAAGCGTCAATGCAGAGTATAATAGGTGGAAGCTCTTCTCTATGTACTTGTAGTTGATTAAGGACTGTAAGCTTCAAGTCCCTTCTGACTTATCCTCTTTTTTAGAACCAAGAAGATTTGCCAATCATGAGGAGTTGAGTCTGATTCTTCGCCTACCACTAATAGAAAAGCTTCATCCGGGAAATGCGTCCCCTTACTAATCAAATCAAGCTCATAGTCACGGGCGTGGTCTGCTCCTGCCCCTTTGCTTTACTCATTTAGGGCTTCTGGGTGACGTACACAATATCGAACTCTGAGAGTCACATCTGCCACCTTGCCCATGAAGGCTGGCTTTTCAAAGAGATACTGAAGCGGGTCCATCCTTGCAATCAGCATGGTCGTATAGTTCAAGATGTAGTGGCGTAGGCGTTGCGAGGCTCATGGTTGAGCACAACCGCTTTTTTCTAGAACCGTATACCTTGTCTCTCATAATCAGTGAACTTCTTGCAGATCGAGTATATTGCTCTTTCTTTCCTACCTGTTTCATCGTGGTGACCAAGGACAGACACAACTCATGGATCCTTTCATTACTTACAGATGCATCAGGAGAGGTCGACCAGGCGTTGGCGGTACCAGGATGGGAGGATTGAATAGAGATTTCTCCACTTTGTTCACCTTTGGCAATGCTCCTTCCCTGTGTCTATCTTTTCTTCAAGAAGGCGGGGTCTTGCCCAAGACTTGTCGATCATGTCATCGACATAGACCCACATTTTCCCTTGTTCATCATATCATGAAAGAGCACAGTCATGGCTCGCAGGTAGGTCGCCCCGGCATTCTTTAGACCAAAGGAGGCATCACCTTGTAACAGAACGTACCCTTCTATCTGATATGGTGATAAACGCTGTTTTCTCTCTGTCTTCCTCGGCCATCTTGCTTGATCCGGTTATATCAAGAGAAAGCATCCATAAAGGACAGCATCCCATGTCCAGCGGTCTTGTCCACCAGAACATGTGAGGGGAAGAGGAAAATCTTCTTTTGGGCTTGCCTTAGGCGTCTTTGGACTCAGGGAACCAGCTTTCAAATTGAGGAAAAAACCAACTGTTCGAAGCGTGACCATCCAATTGAATCTCGTTACCCCATGGATTCATTCTTAGTTAGTTAGGAACCTGACTCGATAGTGCAGGCACAAGACCTTTGAATGCAAACAAAGAATAGCGAGACCGCATATAAAAAGGTTTGGAACCCAAGCTGACCTTATTATTATTCAACAAAGGGGAAGGTTTGATAAAGGGTAGTAGGTGTAGGTCTTTCCAGCCTCATTGATGCAATGGAACTCAATCACTTTCAGAATTGGCCTTGGAAGGAAATCTTTATTCAAATCATATAATCTTTCAGAAGCTGGCATCGCTAGTGGACTCCTCCTCGTCGACAGCCAGCAGTTGCCGGACGGGACTTCCTTGCCTTCAGCCTAGCCGCCTTGCCCGCCCTTTCGGACTACCTTACTGACGGGCTTGCTTTCCTGCCTTCGGCCTTCAGACGGTATGCTCTAGTTGCTGCTGGCAGCTCTTAGCTGAATGCCTTGCTTTGCCCTACAGCTAGTGGAGACACCGACTAATAAGATTGATGAGAGGAGAACACATGTCGTGGTCGAGACAAATGATGATTGTCTTACTCATCCTTCTCTTCTTTCTAGGCCTGGACTAATGCTTCCTTATGTCCGCCATTAGCTTAAGGCTAGTGTAACGGAGGGCTTCCTCGCAAGAAGCTTTATAGTCAGGGACAGCTTGTTTGCCTTTCTTCTTTCTTTTCCGTACGCTTGTTTGCCTTTCTTCTTTCTTTTTTGTACGTTAGGGTCGTTCGGGCGTAAAACCGAGTTGCATACTGGGCTGGGTGAAGCTTAGTCCTTCGGACCTTTCAATCTCGCAACTTTAGTAGCTAGGCGCTCGCACGCTTTAAGGGCAGTTTCAGGTATTGCACTAAGAAAGACTCCTGCCGTTGCTAAAGGTCAGATTTTCACTCAATTTCTTTCAAATTGAAAAAGAAGAGGAGCAAGCAAGATCAGACTTTTCAGGCGTATCACGCAGGAGCTCGAAAGCTGCGAAAAAAGTAGAGCTGTGAAATCGCTATGGTGAGGTATTGGATTGGAAGTGTTCAACGAATCGAGAGAAAGACAAAAGAAAAGAAAAGAGCACCGTGCTATACTGGCAGAGCTTCTGCAAAACGAGGTAGGTATAGGTAGCTTTCGCTAATGACAGATGGGTTTGGGGATTAGGTCTCCTAATTCATGGAATTAGTTTGATCTTTATTAGTTTCTTTTTAAAGCTGCATTCTCCTTCCACTTTGATTGAGCTCGACCCCATTTTAGAATCATGGAAGACTCTCCCACCCAGAGCAGCGAAACTAACGACTCTTTTATAAAGTCAAGTAGAATTAATTACCTACTTGTACACTCATTTGAAAGCTGAATGAGATAATAGACTTACATCATCACCTTTTTCTTCTCTGATTTCACTCTAAAGCAATTATGAGACTGACTGAACCGACACCCTTTTCTTTTACCGATGGAACTCTTGAACAAGGGGCTGAGGATTGAATGGAATCTCTTGTAAACTCAATCACTACTGAACGAACTTGATTGAACGCGAGGTAAACAGGAGGATGATTATTGACTACTCTCCGGTAAACAAAGAAAGATGAATGAGACTGAACCACTTACTTCCCCTTTTCCGATATTCCCTGAACTTATTGAACTCGGGTAATTGGTAAGTCAATCCTCTTGATGAATGAAACAGTAAACACTCAAGAAGCATGATCCTTCACTCCTCTCCCTTTGGTCGAGCTCTTTCACTCGTTCGCCTCGTAACCTCGGGCTCACCACTTCGCTCCTCTCCCTTTACTTACTGTCGAGCTCTTTCACTCCTTTGTTGCTTGCTTGCTTTCACTCCTGCCCTGATATTACCTGACCTAAACTACTGAACGCACCTTCTTGATCTGATCCTCCTTCTCAAATGAAAGATTCGTTAGACTGTAAGGACCATTTCTGATTTAGTCGATGCTTTCCCTTATTTTTAGGGCTATTTGAGAGTATAGGTAATTCCATATATTAAGTCAATCCTCTCCCGTGACACCCTTTTATTGATTTAACTCGGCTTCGCTCATTCACAGTCAGTTCGTGTTCGTTCACCTTTCACTCTTTTAAACTAAGACTCAACTCAAGCTTTATTCATTCTCGTGAACTACCTAACTTGTCCCTGATTGAGCTCTTTCACAAGGTCAAGCCGAAAGAAGAATAAATGAAGACGCTATTGTTGAACCCGAACCTCTATTGCCGGAACCTTATACTCAATCACCTTTACTGACTAGAGAGTCAATGAAGACGCTTAACTCCTTTACAGAGAAAGAAGAAATGAAGCAAGACAAGCTTACTTAATGAGAGTGAACCTATCTTTACAGTGAAAGAAGAAATGAAGGGAGAAGAAGAATGAGCTACTAAACGATCAAACACTCTTTCACTCGTTAAAAGCCAAAGAGAAAGGGGAAAGAACACCCGGACTGTCTACTCTTCTCTTATGTGTGTTGCCATGGGCTTTCCCTTCTGTAAAGTCTATAAGGATTCTATATAAGGATCAAGTCTGGGCTAAGCACCTTTGGATCCCCCTCTTAGTTCAATTTCGCTCGAAAGAAATGGTAATCTGTCTGTCTTCCCTTCATTTTTTATTCACTTATATTCTCTTCTTCTTCGATTCCTTTCCATTAAGGTAGGTATATATAGACTAAATCGGAATTCATCAGATATGAAGAAAACCAACCACTTATAGGACTGCAATAACGTCCATATGAAAGGCTACGTATGAGTTTCTCAACGATAGGTAATTACTTTCATTCAATACGTATCTTTTCGTTACACTCATTCAGTCTCACTGCCAGAGCTCGTTCGCCTCTACAACTCGGTCTCAGAATTCCATTGCCTCGAAAGGAAGCCAACGCTAATTTCCATGTTTAGAGTGGAACACTAGAAAGAATGAAAACCTAGACCAGTAGTACTAGCGAGGGAGAGACCACTGATAATTCACCAATGGGGACTATGAAAAGAAAAGCTGTTTAGCGCCTTTTTTCAAACTCCCTATCGAAAGTGTCCATTAAGACAATATTGAATAAGACCCTGAAACCCTTAAGACAAAGTCAATCTCAGCACAAGAGCCTCAACCAGTCATACAACTTTTGTTAGGCGAAATTATGGAAGATAGGTACGAAGCAAGGGATGTAAGCTAGCCTTGCTCTTAGCTCTTACGATAGGTAGTACCTTACTCGCTTACTATAAGTTTCATGTTCCTGGATTGATCGAATGTAGTGCACATCTTCTTAGGTGAAATTGGCTTGGTGTTCAGTGTGGGCTGTCTCCCCTATCAAAAAATAGTCGGAGTAAAAAAAGTACTCCACTAAAAATGTTACCCTATAGAGTACAACTCATCTGACACAAAAGACTAGACTCATAAACTGTCACAACTAACACTTTCTCAACACATAGGCCTTGAAAAAGACCTTCAACAAAGCCCAAAAATCAAACTCTAATACCCATGCCCACACACTTACACAAACTAGTTGAAACACTCATTAAAATCGAGTCCCCCTTAAACACAACTCAACTAGCTTAAAATGAGAGACAACTTAATTTACTCTAAAAACATAAAAAATACAAATCAAATTAGGATCGGGCTCTAGTATCATTCAATATAGAAACGATACAGTCTCGGAGAAAGAAAGAAAAAGAAAGAGGCTTTCCCCATATTATATATTTGTTATGAATCAGTATATGTTCTATCTAGCAAGGAAAGCCTCTTTCTTTTTCTTTCTTTCTCAGAAGGAAAGGGGGTGGAGGAATTGGTCGACTCATCAGGCTCACCGGTGAGGAGAAGACGAAACTCTCCATTTTACCCGGCATGATAAGCCCCTTCACCTCTCTGTCTCCAGCCATCATTCTATTCTTAGATAATCCAAGCAGCAGTTCCACCAATAACTAGCATCTATTAGTTAAGGTTAAGTGGTTGGGGTACGGTACGCAGAAGCATAGGGAGTGATAGCAGCAATTGATCCTGATCTGGTTTTCTCAAGACCAAGAGCATTCCTACCTACAGGATTTAGATTAAGAACAACCAATGGTGGAGGTAGTTGATCTTAATCAGCTAATTAAGAATTACAAGACAGGCTATACGCCGGAGGATATGAATCCAACAACTGATCACGTGCATGTACCCGAAGGACCGATTACAAGAAGCAAGGTTAAGAAGATTCAAGAGGCCTATACATTGCATCTTCAAAAGCTAGCTCGTGTACCGGTTGAAACAAAGACTTTTGAGCCCAAAAGTCTTTATAGCATTAGCATATCAAATCAAGAAGATTGGCTGATATTGAAAAGTAATTAGGAGACTTGCCTTTGGTAGTTGAATTACCAATTAAGGAAATTATTAATGCCTTATTTGCTTCAATTTATATTTAATAGCAATTATTAAAAGTTTGTATGAATTTCCTTATATTCTTCAATTTGTATTTAATAGCATTTATTAGTGGTTGGTGGCTGAACTTTATTTTGTTAGGGTTATCTTTTGGGCCTATTTAAAGGCATGTAATACTCATGTTTGAGGGATTTTGGTTGAATACAGAAAAAACCTGTGTTTTCTTGATACCCTTTTGGTGTTATTCTTTTTCAAACCTTGCTTTAGGTTTGATGTTTAAACCGATTCATTGAATTAGTTTTGATCAAGCTAATTCTGGAGTGAATTGTCTTGATATCTAAGAGTGACCATCATAGATTCCAAGTTCGATCTAAGAGTCATTCATCTTCTAACCAGCTCTTGGTTGGAATCAATCCGTTAAGTTAGCTTTCTCTGTGAGCGTTTTGCAAGGATTCTAGAAGGACCTCTAGCTTTGCAAATTCCAGCATTGTAGGCGCTTATCAGAAAGGAAGGCAAAGATGTGGAGGCTAATATGATGGCACAATCCTGGAAAGCAAAGACAAGCCAATATGGACAGCGGTAACGGGAGTTCGAGTAAAAGGCTGGCTTGTAGTACGAAGGTAGGAGGGAGAGGCGGGTAAGGAAGGAAGGAGTTCTTTCTTTTTTTCTTTTTAGAGTAGGAAGGCAAAGTAGCTGAATCATCTGCAAGCTGGACACTGACTAAGCGCAATGCTCGGAAATCATAAACTGGGAAAGCGTGAACTAAATTCAAGCTTGCTTGGCATGAAGTACGCATTCAGTTAATGGCATTTAGGTTTGTCATGCTTTGGAATCTAGTTCATAAGTGAGCATGAAGCTTTGGCTCTGTCAGTCATATCTTTCTTATCTCCCTCTCGAGACAAAGAATAAAAGAATATAAGGGGGGTGGAAGTTGACTATTCCCAACAGGCGAATTTGTGTGGATCTATTATAGCAAAGAGGTTCAGTATGCAAAAAACTTGGGTTACAAGGTTGGAGATTCTGATTTGAAAAGTGTTCTAGTCCTTTTATCAAAATGTATCTCATCACTGCAAGTAGACAAAAATCTAATCAATCTAAGAAGAAAGGTGCCGAAGCTATGTCTTATATATAATTCTTCTTCTTATGAACGCACTATACCATATGGGAGATTGATGGATTAGGTATTAATCCAGAAAGTAGAGTAACTGAGATAAGATATACGCACTATAGAGAGATTTGCGGAATTGCTAAAGAGTCAATCTTTCTTCGATATTAAGAATCTGGGCGATCATTACTTTTGACTTATAAGATAAAGACTGATGATGTTAACGACATTGACTGGAATCCCCCTACCTAGAATTAGCTGTTCAAATGTCGGCTGCTATTACAGCTTATTCATATGTAGAAGTCCATTTTCAGAGAAAACTCTTACGGAATACTATTACTATACTGATTCAGTTGTTCCAGTAAGTCCAATACCTGAAGAAGAGCTTTCATCGACTGAATTGGGAAAATGAAAGAGAGAGTATAAAGTAGATACTGGTTACTTCTTAGCACCTAAATCCTATCTATTAGTGACTCAAAATGATGATATACTTCTACTTAAACACAAAGGTCCAGCTAAAGACTTAGTAAGCAGTGAGTGGTATCAATCAAAATACAATGAACCCAACCAGAGTGAAGTAATTCGACATAGGCGTAATTTCTTTGTTGATAGAAAAAAAGCAAATTAGTTTGAAAAAAGATATGAATATCAATCTTGGAATCAAAATGGATAGAAAAAGAGATCCAGTCTATGATCAGAATCAGATTGTTGTTAATACTCAAGCTCAATCAAGAAATAACAGACTTATGTGGGTGGGTCTAATTAACAAACTGAAATAGGTAGGATGAACTGAAAGAAAAAGAAGATAGAGACGAAAAGACAATTCTGACTCCCCACAGTATAAATTCTATAAACTAAAACATAATAGGAATAATCAGAATAATAGAAAAAGAACCAATAAAAGGTGACTACTAATATTAGATTAGATACCTAATACAGAATACAGAGAAAAAACAAATTGCTTGATTTTGCTTTCTATTTTATATAATACTAATATGAGACAAGCGCTTTATTCTAGTCGTGGGAATGATTCCTCCATTAGATCTCGCCTGAAGAAGGAGGAGATTTCTTTGCCCTTGACAAATAATCTTTACTACCTTTGAGAGCAGGCCCCTGAACAAATGTGCAGTAGATGATTTCGCTGCAGTTATTCCTCCACTTACTTCTTCTTGGCATCAAAGAAAGCTGCCCTTTATTCCTTGCATCAACAAGGCAATCCCGCATAAAGAAAGACTACTGGCTTGGCTGATTCAACAAGGAGGGAGGCATCCATTCAAACAGCTCCCATTCCTATGTTGACACAAAGAAAAAGGAGGGAGGGGGCTTTCTTTCTATCCATTACTTTGAATAATCATAAAGGCTTACTAAACCAGCAAGATATGAGTCATAAAGATCACATCTCCTTGAAGTACAGCAGAGGAAACCTTCTCGTTGCTGATCCTGCAAGAACCGCTACCGCCACCGACTCTATCTTAACGTCTATCTTAACGACCGGTAAAAGCCCTCTTTCTAGGATATGTCACTGCTCGGGGAGGAATTCATTCTTCTCCAAATCACCTCTTCCTTTATTTCAATTTGAGAAAGAAGTCAATTTATCCAGATTCAAGTTAACCTAATAGTTAATAGTGCAGCGGATTTTGTAAGATAGAAGGAATTTGATTAACATCCCAATGAGAAATGAGAAAGAATAGGATATATAAAGGATTTAATCCAGTCTCAAGCCAACTTTCTTTACCGGATCTTGAGAGGTCTGCCCGTCCGGTGAGAGAATCCACTTATTAAATCCTTTCCAATAAAACTTCGTTAGAATTGTACGGCAGGGATTTCGTCAAAAGCAACTTTATAGCAGCTTTCCATGCTTATGACACTTCCTATGATTGATTCCTTACTATAGAAAACAAATATAACATTTTAGTCACCAGATAAATAAGACTTTGAGATTGATCTTTAGTCATATTCATTCATGTTAAAGTCATGGGTTATCCGGTAGTCTTCTTTTCAGAGTATATGCTACCCTGGTACTCCACTATATTAACTCATAGAAAGTGAAGCGTATAGTTAGATTCTTGATTTTGGTAAAAGCGGGGCAACCACATTTCTTTCTTCTTGCTCACTATACCTTGACTATCATGTTTGCAACACTATTGTTGGTATCCGTAGAGCTGGAAGAGAGAACCTGCCTCAGATCTACTCTTTTTTTGAGGAACTGAGTAAACGGCCCTCTAAACGAAATTCGGTAGAACTACATTCGGGTCTGATACCAATACTATTTCCATCATTACAATAACCAACCTTAGAAGATCTCATTTTTTATCTTGAGTAGGTTATGTAGGCACTCGGCCCTACTCGGGGATAGCAATTGGAAATGGCGGGCTCGACCTTTGACCAAAAATCAAATTAATGAATGAAACAGCTGACGGCGGTGGCTAGAAGGGATTGCTATACCAGCGCAGCCAGACCAGATTCTATAATGAATTGAATAACGAAAAGCTAACGAACTTAAGGAAGAACACCCAGTTAATGCAGAAATTTCCTTAAGGATCGCAGTGTAATAGCGACTAGCGGACCCACCCCCCCGCAGTCAAAATCATTATCCCTTGGAATTTCCATCTTCGAGTTCTTCTGGAAGACCTCAAGTCACGGCTTCCCACCCAGTCTTAGTGGAATCGCTTAAGTATTAAAAGAGTTAGTCAAAGAGCTAGTCAATTAGTTCAGTCTTATTATTCCGGCAGTCACTTAGTGCGTCTTCCTTTTAATCAACGGAAAATACAAGACAATAAAAAACATAGTTCTATTATGTTTATCTTACAGACTTGAAAGTCAAATCAAATAGAAAAGAAGATTATTCTCAAAATGAGCTTAATCAGCAGACTTCCCAGCGCCAACAGGAGCCTGCAAATTCAAGATCTATTATTCCTAATAATCTGACTCTTAGTTCGTTAGGGGTCAAAATGAGAGGCCATCATAACAAGCCTATCATGAGGAGTAAAGTCTTCTCTACTCATACCCTTCCTGGAACTGATAGCATCTCCCTCCCCTCTGAATGAATTGCTGCTGGATTTGAGACCGGCACGAGTTGGTCATACAAGTTGCTCAGCTAAGCCCTTCACAGGTGATGCATCAACATCTTGTAGTCAATCTCATTCCACAATTCCTTCCTCCATTATTCTTAGGATATCTTTTTTGGGACCAAATCCCTCTCTCAGAGATAGGTAGAAGTTTTCATAATATCTATGAAATGATAGATTTGTTAAATATTAGATCTACGCCTATGTAGAAGATAATCGTGTGTCAGAAGAATTCTTTGATGCGGCTGAGTAATTCTCTTCAAGTGAAAAGGCATCATTGGTAGGCGGACAAGCGAGCATTCCTATGGCATTGGGAATAGGTAATCGCAGTGAATCGGGCAATTCGTTAAAGGATATCCGTATAATGACTACCTTTTCTGAAACCATACTGCTCCTCTCCCTCTTGGTCTCGTGGCTTCGTTTGCTCCTGCACCTATATGGTTTCGTTGCTTCGCTCCTCTTCCTCTTGGTCGAGTAGCTTTCGCTCCTCATTTTGATTCTGGTAAAGGGTGGGAATCAGTCCACGAATGAGTTCCTTCTTTAAAATCTCTCTGGTTTACACCAAGGCATAGTAGCTTGTTTATGTCTGATTAACCTCAAGGCGCCTTTTAGAGAAAACAGGGTGATCACGCACGCATCCATATAACTCTGTCTTCTTGCTCACTGCTCAAGAGCCTTATGGCT
Organism: Cucurbita pepo subsp. pepo; assembly: GCF_057944985.1. NCBI lineage: Eukaryota > Viridiplantae > Streptophyta > Magnoliopsida > Cucurbitales > Cucurbitaceae > Cucurbita > Cucurbita pepo. The sequence goes on along the minus strand of NC_141815.1, from coordinate 3,263,655 downwards.
CTGATACACTCCCCCATTTCTTGCCGATCTTGATTTGCAGCTGCAGGGGGGACCATATGGAATTATGAATTAGAAAGTCGCTACTTTTTCACTGACATTTTTGGGAACACACCAGACTCCCCTATGATTCACCATACATACCTTTACACTATAGAATCGATAGGCAGCCAAGAGTCATACCAGAGAGATGTATTGGTTCCATTGCCAACATCATGTATAATAAATATCTCTTATAGCCAACTCTCTCAACACCTGTCAAACTTTCCTACAAACCCAGCTACCATTATTTGGTGGGTTTAATACACCAACAAAATGCTCCTATTTTTGAGAAGCATTCTATGTATATCCTAAATAGCTGCACCAATCAAGCACCTTCTTTTCATTTCAAATAAATAGGTAAAGGGCAAGCTACATTCCCTTTGAACCATATCAGGACCTGACCATAAGAACCTTCTGCAGATCTTCTTATCAATTGTCTTCAAATCAAAACTCAAACCGGCACTGGCAGTATGAACACAGTACTCAAGTAAGCACTTTCATGCTAAGGAGGGCACCCTGAACGAACCTGTTGTACAGCATATTAGACGGCTTTTCCAGTCCATCTCTATACTCTAGCTTTGATTCTCTCAATTAGAGTAGAGGCAAACAATCACTAACTGAGAGACTGGCAATCCCAGGTAGTTCATTGGCATTTTACCTTCATTGAAGCCAAGTAGATTTTCAATATTTCACTTTGCAGCATCAGACAGAAAGATCTCCATAGTAGATTGGACTCTTGGATATGCAGTAAGAACAGAAAGATTTTGGAATTCTTTTAAGCATTGATTGACCACAGCAAATCCTTCTCACGAACTAGAGATTTAGCAATCAACGGAGTGGTTTTCGCTCCTCTCCCTCTTGGTCGAGTTGCTTTCGCTCCTCTCGCTATGGTTCGAGCAGCTTTCGCTCGTTCGCCTCGTAAACTCGGTCACACAGCTTTCGCTCCTTGGTTTATTGTCTATCGACACCTTTTTCTTTTGAATTCATTGATAGAGCTTTTGGAGCAGATGTAAAGCACTAGATTCTTCAACGAGTACCAAGAAGAAATTCATTCACCAGACTAAGAGAAGAAAACAGAACAAAAAGAGTCTTGGCTTAAGCCCAGCCGCCTCCGGGAATTCATCGGGAGGAAGAGCCCCAAGGGCGCCATATTCTAGGAGCCCAAACTATGTGATTGAATAAATCCTCCTACATCTGTTGCGGGTCGAGGACTACGAAACCTTTGACTCTATTACCTGACCGGAACCAAAGCTTAATGAGAGAGTGAGAGTTTACAGTTAAAGAAGAAAAGGAAAGACATGAAAGAAAGAAAGACAAGATGAAACAAAAGAAGAATGAGACTGAACAGGAAGGGCTGAAGAAGAAGAAAATGAAACTAGAATTATCCGTCACCTATTTCTTCTTTCAATGAATGAAATCAGGGAGACGAAAGAAAGACAAGATGAAACGAAAGATGAATGAGAGAGAGAGAGTTTACAGAAAGAGAAGCGAATGAACCTGAACCTGCAAAGATCATTAAGAAATTGATTCTATCCAGCATAGGGGTAAAACCTTGTCATAGCTTTTTCCCTTAATAGCTGAAGCTTCAAGCTAATTTTTTCTCTTTCCCGTATTTTTGGGGTATTTCTCTTTTTCCCTTAATAGCTGGAGCTTCAAGAAAAGAAATTCTATCTTTCCCATATTTTAGGGGTATTGAACTTTTTCCCTTAAGGAAAGCAGCTTCAATAAATTATTTTCTATCTTTCCCGTATTTTGAGGTATAAAAGAGTCCATTTTCCCTGATTTCCCTCAGTAACTCAACTGTAAACACTCAAAAAAACAAGAAAAAAGTCTATCTTCTGTCTATTTTTTTGGATAAAAGTCTATCTTTCCCGTATTTTTGGGGATCAAATGGATGCTTTACCCTATTTTTGGGGCTATTTTCCTTGATTTCACTCTTTCACTCTCCTGTAAACACTCAAAAACTAGAATGATCCTATCTATCCCGTATTTTTAGGGAGAAAATCGAGGTCTTTTGGGTGAGAGGTAATGAAACTGTCAATCCTCAACTCTCTCTTCTATCTTTCTTTCCCTTCCCTTATTTCAGGAAGTGGTAAACTCGTTCTCACTGCTTGCTTCGCACCTTTCCTCTTCATTATCCCCAAAAAGTCTTGTTTGTGGCCTTCCTTCTCTTCTGGTTAATCCTGAGAGTCACGGGTCTTTTCTTATTTGGGCAGTCACGGGCTCTTTGAGGTCCTCCTAATGAGTCATGGATGTAACTGTTATTTGATTCCGACGGCCATGTTCTCACCTCCCCTCCCCTGTTCGGGCTGTAGTTCCACTTTCACGGAAGAATCGACGAGCTTTTTCAAAAGATTCCAAAGCGCACACTCGAAAGTGCTTCGAATTGAAATTAGTCATTCGTTGTTCGAGACCGGTTGAGAATTTGGAAAACAAAAAACAAAGACCTCTTCCGACGCGCACGCACGAGAAAAACTCTAATTCATTGTTACCACAGGCGATTCTGAAAAACAAAGTTCCATTCGAGATTGCGCAGAAGGTTGGGAAACCAAGAGAACGCTTCGCCTTTTCTTCCTCGGTTTTTATCAAAAGCTTGTGATTTAGTTTTTGTCCCTTGTTTCGAGCAGCGGCATTCTCCCTATAAATTCTCCCGAAAAAGAAGAGAAAGGAAAAGTCAGTCAGCCAATTTCTTGGAAAGTTCTTTCAATCCAGGGAAGGTTGATTGACAAAAGAGATTAGGTAGGGATAGGATAGGTCAGATTCCATGATTAGAGAGATGAGACTCGAGCTGTTTTCATGCCTGCAAGGGAGTTGGGATAGATAGGACAGGATCACGGTGGCTCTTAGATGCCATGAGTAGGACCCATATGGAAATGTTCGCCTGAGTCTGATTCAATTGAGATTAATTACTTCATTATCTTCTGACGTCACCTGGGATTCCTTTTTGGCCTCAGTATCCGTCGTTGGGTTATCAGGCAGATCTCAGCGCGGGCTTGAATACTTTTTCCCCACGGGTTATGCATTGGGCTCCTCATGTATGAGAAAATCCATATCATCATTGGTGCCGTATTGATCCAGCTCTTAGGAGTCCATCCACAAAGATGCGTGCGGGGAGGGGTTTGAGGTCTGTAGGGTCCGAGCAACTAGGGCTTTCATCAAAGGGTTGAAGGAAGTTGAGCAAACGTAATGGATGATGAATCACTTGCAGGGCATTCAGGGAGTAATGCTCGGGGGTTGGTATATTTTCGTCTCATGTCTCTACCATCCGTTTCCCTCTTTTCTCCGGCTGGCGTGATAAGGAGGTTGGGATCCCAACTCGACAATGGCGGCTTGATCATGTTTATATTGGCAGGAAGAGGTACAGCATGAGTGGGTAGATAATTGGTAGTTAGATTGGGACGGTTTGCCCTGGCTCCATTTTCCCTTTCCCTGAATTAATAAGGTCTTGGATGTCATGTTTCAGCCTTAAACACCGGGTCAGTCTTATTTATGGCCATTTGTCAGATGGTATTTGCAGTAGGTATTGGCTTTGTACCCTCTATCAATTTCTTTTTCCTGGGCGGATATCCGCTTGAAAAAGGAAGGAGTCAAATGAGCTGGTGGCGGAGATGGGGGAAGAGGCGTGAGTACACCATTCTTCTTCAGCTTTTCCAAAGCGCGGCTGAGAGTTATGCCGAACGAAGTTCAAGTCCTGGGTGTCTTTGGCTTTCCGACAAGACATTGACTTCGTTGTTCTTGCTTCTTCCTCCCAGGGCGGCTATCTTCTTTCCATGTGATCCGCCTTTTTGACCTGTGATCCATGTGAGTCACATTGTGATATCATTTCAATACGAGTGGTTCCATCAAAGAGTCATAAATGGGCATCGCTTGGAAATAGAAAGAGTCATGGTATTGCCTACTCATGTTACCATTATCCGCACTTTTTCCTTTTCTGGGAGGAGATATCGATCACTTGGGCAGCTTTGGCCAACGGGCCAGGAAATCCGGGAATCTTTCATTTGGTCGTTGGCAAGTCATTTCCAGCCCTCTTCTAGTTACTTTCATCGGGGTGTTCTCATTTTCTATTCTTTCAGCATTGTCGATGTCATCCCAGGATTTCAGGGTAGATTTGTCAATCTGTGTGAACCATCGCCCAGCCACTAAGAATTCTAGGAAAGATTTTGGCCATCTGCCTTCTGAGTGAGCCTCATAGAACCTACATTTGAGAAAAATTGCTGCGGATGAGTCTTAGGACAGCCAGTTCCATCGTATTTGTCTATGTCAGGCATCGCTTTTCTGGAGATTTTGCCTCTGTAAAAATGGTCATGTTGAGCCCATGGTCTGACGAACCTTGACTTTCTGCAACTCTTCCTCTAACTTGGCTAGCTTCTCCCCTTATTCTTTCAACCATTTTGACATTTCTGTTCTGGCTTTAGGGGAAGGAAGGGCTGTGGCCTGTTAAATGAAAAAGGTTGTCCTGGGTCGGGAAAGTCTGAAGCATATTGGTCACAATCATCAAAGACCTGAACCAGAGGTGCTTGAGGTGCAGTAGAAGGAGCTGACTTATTGATGGCCCGGTTTATTCATTCCTATTCCTTTTTGGCCAACAGAGCCTTGAGTCGAAAGTGGTTGGTTCAGGCAGAACCGGGATTTCGGGTTCATCTGACATAGTAGCTACAATGGGAGATTCAGAATTCGGGGGTCTAACTTCTTCTACACGAACCAGTCGGCGAGATGGGCGGACCCAGGACGGTTCAAGGGGAACTTTCTTGCGGGATGGAATGATGTGAAAAAAGAGAATCACCTATCTCATAGTCTTGCTTAGTGCTCAGGTGCATCCTACTGGGTGTTCAAATGTAGTTCTGTTCTATGGCCACGTGTAATGATAGAATTTAAGCTAACGTAGGACAAGTAAAGGTTCCCACTGCAATGGGGGCTGAAAAAGAGACCTCCCAGCCCTTCATCCCTAGGACGTAGGACTGGTCAAACGGTACTATGCACTCCCACTTTGGTATACCCTCCTAAGAGGAGTACTTGGCAGCTGGTGGTGGGTTTTTGGGATGGTATGACTCGGCTCCCTGGCCCGTAGCAACCAATACTTCCCCCCAGGTTTTCCTATTTCTGGACTATATGCAAGATGCAAATGCATGCTTAGGTGTAGTGAGGTGGTGTGTGCTTATTTCAAATAGGTGCCCCCTAAGTTTCTACATATTCTATTTTGAACAAAGGAAACAAAAAGGGTTGGTTCATTTTCAAGTCAAGTGAGAAGCCAAAAACCATAGCATAGATTTGAGGCTGATATTCCCCAGTGGAGTCGCCAGCACTAGCGCCCGCATTTTGTTTGGCACTGCTTGCCACATCGTCACGAGGCCACAAAGTCCTATCAAAAGAGGAGAAAAGGGGGTTTAGAGTCGACACCTAGGCATAGGGCCTTAGGACTCAAGAATTTGACTCCGATTCTAGGAACCATTGGTCCGGGTAAGGCCTTCCTTTATATATTCTAGTATAGTAGCGGGGCGTTAGCGCAGGCAAGAAAACGGAAGAAGCAAGTCATTCATTTGACTGAAAAAAGTCATTCATCATTGAGTATTACAGAAGTGACGATTTTTCTCTTTAAGTAAGAGATTGGCCATCGCCCAAAGGCGGCTAATTGAGCCGGTCATCAGTTTAAGCCTTTACTCACTTTAAAAGCCACTTTTTTTTTTGATTAGTAAGTGGACGAATATTCGTTGTATATCTATATTGGACTTGAGATTTAGCATTGTTTTTTTTCAGTATATATACTCTAATGTTCAGTGAGATTTCCTACTGATAGAATCGCTTGAATTAGTAGAAGGAAAGGAGGTGGCTGGTCTCACTGGAGAGGAGAGTTTTGACAGCGAGGGAGGCAGGGGTGCGTTGGTATCGTATATGTATATATATAAAAGGCTGCATTTAGGAGTGATCCTTCCCTTTTCTTCCAGTGGCGATCTCACTTGAGAAAGAGAGTCTGTGCTAGTAGCGCGTAAACACAACACGTAGCTCCATAGCGGAACTAGTCACTGGCTACAAGTTTCTTTCCTACCTTAGGACCGGAGGCAGCCGAGAATGTGATGTCAAAAGGACCACGACGATGAAGGAGAAGAAAGAAGGAGTAGGAGCTAGCCTGCCTTTATAAGAGTAGGGGCGAAGAAGCTCCACGAGAAGAGGCGCGAAGCTAAGAGACTGGAAAGGAGAGGAGCGAAGCGGCTCGACCGAGAGGGAGAGGAGCGAAGCGGGGAGACCGAGAGGGAGAGGAGCGAAGCGGTGAGACCGAGTTGTAGAGGCGAACGAGCAAAGCGGTGAAGACCGAGAGGGAGAGGAGCGAAGCGGTGAGACCGAGGTTACGAGGCGAACGAGCGAAGCGGTGAAGACTGGAAAGGAGAGGAGCGAAGCGGCTTGACCGAGAGGGAGAGGAGCGAAGCGAGGAGACCCTTAATAATGGGCGAACGCGCGAAGCTAAGAAGACTGTAAAGGAGAGGGGCGGAATCGAATGATTATGATCTCGACAATGAGACAAAGACAAGAGGGGAGAGCACTTAGACAATTCACTTTGAGTACATGGAAGTCTGCTGGTAGGAATTCCTCAGGGCGTATTACGGTTTTTCACCGAGGGGGTGGATCGAAGCGATTGCAGCGAAGAATTGATCTGAAACGAAGCACTTCGTCTATGGGCATTGTAGAAAGAATAGAATATGACCCTAATCGTTCTTCTCGGATCACTCCAGTACGATGGATCGAAGGGGTCCGCCAGAGGAAATGCAAGACGATAGAGGAGTTCGCTCCGCCGCGTAAGATCCTCGAACCTACCACGACCACTATCCGCGGCCTATTTTCGTTCTCTTCCACGCCCGGGAAGGTGGATCAAAGAAAGGTAGCTTGGTTCTCTCCTGGACAGATGGCGGCTTATGTAGTGGTCGGCCTTCCTACCAGGATTCCTCCTTGCTCGAAGAGCCCCTTTACTAGTAAGGGCGCAGGAAGCAAAAAAACTTGTGCTAAGGACGTTTTCTTCTCTGCCTTCTCCTCTCAAAAAACCAAGGGAGAGACTGCATCCCTTTCCTTCGGTAGCTCTTTAGGTTTCCCAAGGATAGCGGTAGCTGGGGCAAAGCCGGCTTTCTTCGCTCCGCGAATGAGAGAGAAAGTCAGAGAAAAAAACACGTTCTCTCTTTGCGAGGTCCGAAAGTGGAGAACACATAGCATTCTCTGGGCACACAGGATGAAACGTAAAGCAGCGCTTGATTGGTAGAGTTTTAGGCGGCAAGAGACTGACGGGCTTGTTGGAGGTGATGAGCATAACGAATCGAAACCAGAGACGGATCCAGCTAGCTTGCCTGCCAAGCCGATAGGCGAAGGGCCGAAGGATGGAGCGTGCAAAGTCAATCGTGCACTTGTCGTGTGACCCGTTGGTCCTAAGCAATGTCTTGCGCGAAGCGACCCACCTAGAAAAGCTCCCCTTTATCTTAGGGCTAAAATGGAACTTCGATCGGATGCGGGTATCCAACCCCGCCGCTGAGATGTCAAACGGATTCCTGGGCGTTGACGAATGGCCGGCCACCTTTGACGTTAGAAGAAAGAGCAAAAGGCCCGGGGCATAGCTGGATGAACCAATGTGATGAGTGTAAGCTTCGTGACCCAAACAATATTGGTGCTGACCACACTAGAGGCGGGCTACCGTGGTAGCAAGAGAGAGAGGCCAGGCGGTGACAATTGAGACGTTGTCACTGAGCATTCCTAGTCACACGGGAAGAGAGGTCAAATGGCAAGAAGGCCATACGCCCGTTTGGCTCCTCGCGGAGTATAGCTCACATCCAAACATCTATCTGATTGGGGAACGGGGCAACGCCCATGAAGCTCCGGCGGAAAGGGAAGGCCTGCCAGGCCGTATTCCCATGGGTGCAGGATTCTTCGAAAAAGCGCGGGCTGACTCGGAGACCTGGGACTTTGGCTTAGCAACGAATGAAGGGGAGCTCAAAGAGCTTTCTCCCCCAGTGGCTTATGTAGTGGTCGGACGGCAGAAAGCTCGCTAAGCCTCGCTTCCCTCCCTTCTTCAATGAAGTGGAAAGTTTGAACACTTAGTATAGTACTCGGCATTCTATAAGCGACTTGTCGAGTCTACGAAGCTTTGCTTCTTGTAGTCGGCCCCTAATGCCTCCCCCTGAATTTGCTTGCCTCCTTACAGCTCAGACAGAATGACGCCTTGACTTTAGTATTGAGTATTAAGTAGCTAAGTTGACAAAGGGGAACAGCCAGCCCACTCTTCTTCATAGTCGTAAAGGGCCTCTCTGAAAAGTTAGGAAGGAGGCCAAGGGACGAAAGCCAGACAAAAGAAAGGACTATGATATTGGCAGTATGATATAGTCAGAAAGTACAAAAGTACGTTAAGGTTACGAAGTCACTTAGCCGTCTACAAAGAAAGGGAAAGGCAAAGGCGTCGGTACGGAGTCACGTCAACTGTGGATATAGACTAGGTAGGCTAGTTGGAACGGAACGGAGTCTGAAACTATGGACCGAGACTACACTTAAGGAACAAGGAAGCTTGACTGAGCAAAGAAGTCAAGGAACGAAGCTCTTTCTCTAATAATAGCCACAACTATTTATTTCTTATAGTTGGCAAGGCTTTCTATTTAGAGAGAGGCAATGGAATTGTGAGACCCTCCGGGCGAAGAGGTTCAACCACGAGATCAAAGGGAGAGGGGGCTTTCAGTTCTTAGGAAGAGCCGTACGAGGCAGCTCACGTACGGTTCGGGAGCCGAGCCCCAGCACAGGGACTTAGGTCAACACTTATTTAATAGCCAGTCATCAAAATTGGAAGCGGGCAAGATGGTGATGAATTACGATTGGTCCAAACCTTCGACCAGCGACTTATTGCGACTCGCCCAGAATGGCCATACATCCTAAGACCTATTCACACAGCGAAGAAAGGCCGAATGTCAGGGGGCAGTCAGCTGGCTGCTTCTTGGCCACGCCCCCCCGCAACTAGATAGGAGATACTTGATCTAAATTCTCAAATAGGAAATTGCATACCATTCGCCAATATACGTATAGGAACATGGGTACATGATATAGAATGTTATCTAGGTCAAAGCGCAAAGCTGGCTCGAGCCGCAGGAACTTTTGCTAAAAGAATGAAGGAACCTGCACCCCCTACACTCTCTCTTAGGCTTGTGCGGCTACCTTCGGGTGTTGAAAAACTCATTGATGGAGCCGAGCTACTACTACTAAAGGAGGTAGACCTTCGGTGTCACCTTGAGGGAAGCCCACCAGGGATTTCGGGAGGGGGCGGAATCGAAGCGAAGAAATTCTGAGTTCATGCCACGACGATCTATATGGAAGGGCAGTTTTGTTGATGCATTCCTGTTGAGAATGAAGAAGAAGAGAGATCCTCTTTTGAACAGGAAAATTTGGTCACGTAGATCTTCGATTTTGCCGGAATTCGTTGATAGCTCCGTACGAATTTACAATGGAAAAACTTCTGTTCGTTGTAAGATCACTGAAGGAAGGGTTGGTCATAAATTTGGAGAGTTTGCTTCGACACGGAAACGAAGACTTTCGAGAACAAATATTGGACCGGGAAAAAAAAGGGGAGAAAGTCAAGGCGCATATGGCACGAAAAGGAAATCCGATTTCGGTAAGACTTGATCTGAATCGTAGTTCAGATTCAAGTTGGTTCAGTGAGGGTGACCGCGAAAGTCACCGAATAGGTCAGTCTTTTCCTTTTGTCCTATATTGAAAATCAAAAAAGCGTGGGAGGACATTGCACAGATGTCCAGGACGGACACGACTTCTTCTAACGCTAGAAGACCACTGGAAGACACCTGGGACCAGAGCATGTCGTGAAAGAAGCACACTGGCCGTGCTTCGACCGTGTCTCCGGGGCACAGTTGAATGTAGATATCATGAACGCGAGGTGCAGGATACCAGGCCGAGAAACCCGGGCAACCACTACCCTATGTGCTGATCGCTAGCGCATCCAGGGCCCCGGCGCCCAGCAGAGCTGGAGAGGCCTAGCCGGATCTGAGAAGTGCTAATTCGGTTCGTCTCGACTTCATTCAAGAACAAACACCCTGGAATCCATAAGAAAACAAGTGCTATCAGATCAGTGAATAAACCCAAACGCAGTGAATAAACCCAAACGCAAAGAAGAAAGAGAACTTTCTCGCTCGGTGCCTAAAGCGCACTATGCTCCCCTTCAACAAATGAGAGTTTTCGGTGGAACCGGTGAACCACGCGAGCAGGTTAGATGCATGCGTGGGACAGAGGGCTCATAGTACCCGCTAGCGCAGCTATGCAGTGGAGGGAAGGAGCCTAAGTCAATCGAATGAACCCCCCCTTTTTTCTTTGATAAAAAACACAGTACAAAGAGGTTAGACTTCGGATGAGACTAAGCAGCCACCGACCGTTACGACGCGCCCCTGACCCATCTTGATTAAGACCAAACAAACAAAACCTATCAAAAATAGAGTAGAGCCTAGTTTAAGCTCTCAAACAAATAAATGAGAGAATGGAAAATGATGAGAATATCCACTAGTAGGGATATATAGATGGATAGTCTCTCTCAGTAAAGAGAGTTGTAGATTCGTAGGAAAGGAGAGTAGCGAAGCAATAAGGCACACAACGAATGAGCGAAGCAACTTTACCGGAAGGGAGAGGTGAATGAGCGAATGAATCAGTTTCTCCTTTTTCAATAACAAAAAAGGAAAGAAAGAAGGGCCAACTATTAGAATATTAGTAAAAGCGCCTTAGCCTATCTCTCGATATAGGAAGGGGCCTTTTCTTGCTCGTTAGCGCTCCCTTCCCCTTCTTTCTCAAAGGTTTTGCATTTAGTTGTCTACGCCTTTTGAAAACCTGACTCTGACTACTAATAATAATGAAGGGGCTTCTTTCTTCAAATATCCTATCAAGTTGGGGCTGAAAAGCTTTGAGTTTAGGGGTGGTTTGGAACCCTATACAAGGGGCTTTTCCTTTCAAATGACACCTCTTTCTTTTGCGAGGGCGTTGCACGAAACCAACCCGCTCCCACGCCCGATCAAGTACCTGTTGCTTTGCTGGTAGGCCCACTTAGGTTAGGGTTGTCCCTCAGTTCTTACCAACCTCCGGTGTGTAATCGACATGTTGCTAGCTTCAATCAACTCGGTGGAATAAGAATCATTGATTCCCTTGTCTATTTCTTATTCATTCATAGCGTTTGGCCGGTGTGTGCTCCTTTCTCAACCCAGAACAACTCTGAACGTTAGGGAAGATAAGGGAAGACCACCTGAGCGAACCGACCGAAGGGACTTGACTTATTCGAACCGAAGGATAGCGGCTTCAAACTCAGCCTATCACGAGTAGCCTCGCTGCTTGATCGGCGGGGAGGAGCATCTCAAAGTATGGGGCAAAGGATCAAGCGCTTTGACTTTGTCTCCCGGAATCCACCACAGTTTTGGTTTGAGAGCCGTGTGACGGGTGACTATCCAGCACGGTTCGGAGAGCACTTTGAGTCTGCGTTGGTGAATAGAAGCCCCCCCTATCAAGAAAGAAGTGGCTCTTCCCACGGCGGAGTCGCCATTGACTCTATTTATTATTATGGTAAATCACTGTATCAAGATGTCAATCTGAGATCTTATTTCGGTTCGATACGTCCACCTACGAGACTGACCTTTGGCTTTCGTCTTGGTAGGTGTATTATTTTACATTTTCCCAAAATCACATTCATTCGTTTCTTTCTTCCCCGTCGACCACGAGGACTGAAACGACGCGCAAAATCCAAACCCGGAAAGGATCAGGGCCGGTGGTGGGCATTTGGGAAAGTCGGGCCAATTGGGTGTCTTCATTCAAGTGACGATACAGAAGAAGAACGAAACAAAGTGAGAGGCCGGGAGGCAGAGAAAAGAGTGGAGTCGATGATCAGGCTCGACGACCGGGAAAAGCAAAACGAAATTAGGATTTGGCCGAAAAAGAAGCAAGACTATGGATACCATGACCGATCACCATCGAGAAAGAAGAATCTTTCTAAATCACTTCGCGTCAGCGGGGCCTTCAAGCAACCGAAATATGCCGGAGTTGTAAATGACATAGCGTTCCTGATCGAAAATGACGACTCCTTCAGAAAAACTCAGTTATTCAAGTTCTTTTTCCCAAATCAGTCCCGCTCCGACGGCCCGACGAGTCATCTACTTAAAAGAACCCTCCCCGCAGTGCGCCCCTCCTTGAATTATTCGGTCATGCAATACTTATTGAATACAAAGAACAAAATGCATTTCGACCCCGTCGGAGTTCTCAATCATTTCGTGGCACCGGGCGTGGCTGAACCATCTACGATGGGGGGAGCGAATACACAGGGAAGAAGCTTAGATAAGAGAATACGTTCTCGCATCGCTTTTTTTGTAGAAAGCTCGACCAGCGAGAAAAAGTGTTTGGCCGAACCCAAAAAGAGATTGACCCACTTCATTCGCCAAGAAAATGATCTTCGTTTCGCGGGAACAACAAAAACAACCATATCGCTCTTTCCTTTCTTCGGTGCTACCTTTTTCTTTCCAAGGGATGGGGTTGGGATGTATAAAAACCTTTTTTTTGAGGATACCCGGGAACAACTCCTAGGTCAATTAAGGATCAAATGTTGGAACCTCATGGGTAAGGAGGATAAGGTAATAGAATTGATAGAGAAATTCATAGACCTAGGTGGGATAGGAGAATTGATAAAGGGAATAGAGATGATGATAGAGATCATACTGAGAAACAGAAGAATTCCGTATGGGTACAACTCTTATTTGAACGAAGTGCAAAAAATGCGATCTTTGTTGTCTAATAGAACAAAGCTAATACCTTAATTGAGTCAGTCAAGATCCAATCCATTTATCAAAGTGCTTCTCTGATTGCTCAAGACATCTCTTTTCAACTGAGAAACAAAACAAGATCATTTCGTTCCATTTTCACTAAAATAGTGAAGGATATTCCATTTGGAATGAAAAAAGGGGTTGAGGGGATCCTTATATGTTGTTTAGGTCGATCAGAAGGCGCGGAAATAGCTAGAACTGAATGCGGAAAGTATGGAAAAACATCTCGTAATGTATTTAACCAGAAAATCGATTATGCTCCCGCAGAAGTATCTACTCGTTATGGAATCTTAGGTGTCAAAGTGTGGATTTCATATAAAAAACAAAAAAAGGAACGTGTTATATCCGAAACGTACGAAATATAGTAAATCTCGTAAAGGCAGATGTAGTAGGGGTTGCAAACCAGACGGTACACAACTTGGTTTTGGAAGATATGGCAATCAAAGTTGTAGAGCTGGTCGTCTTTCATATCGAGCCATTGAAGCAGCGCGTAGGGCTATAATCGGACAATTCCATCGTGCTATGAGCGGACAATCCCGAAGAAATGGTCAAATATGGGTCAGAGTTCTAGCAGATCTCCCCATTACCAGGAAACCTACAGAAGTCAGAATGGGAAGAGGAAAAGGAAATCCTACGGGTTGGGTTGCTCGTGTGTCCACGGGACAAATCCCATTTGAAATAGATGGTGTGAGTTTGTCAAATGCTCGACAAGCCACTACATTAGCGGCGCATAAACCATGTTCGTCAACCAAGTTTGTTCAGTGGTCGTAACCTCATTTATTGGTTAGTGGGGATAAACCGGGCCGGGATTCAAAAGAATTGGGCGAAGTGTTTGTTCCCGAACGACAGAAGTGGAAAGACACTAAGGGAGAGGGAGATACTCCTTGATTTTTGTAATCGCCGAAATTGTACGACGAACCCTTTTGTTCCAGGCGTACGACCCCGATACGGTCAGGTTTTTATCAGTAGGCTCGGTTTCTAATTCTAAAGTGATAGTACTATGAATATAAAGTGATAGTCCTATGAATAAATCTGAATAAGAAAGAGAAGAGCTCAGATTCCGGAAAGAAAGCTTTATGGGAAAAAGGAAGAAGAAAAGTATGTATTTATATGGTGGGGATGAAAGGAATTATCATCATTTTGTTAGGTCTCAATGAGGGGAGACCGGGTCAGGCGACGGATGCAAGCTAGACTTTGAAGCACAAAATCCAAGATTGAATCAAATCAAAGAAGGAAAAATCAACGGAGCGGATCAAGAGGAAGCCTTTATTTACCCCAATGAGAAAATAGGAGTTGTTCTTCCTACCTAGTCACGCTCCGGTCTCAACATGCTGGGCCGAGGAAGTGTCCGATTTCCAACATCACATCACTATAATTAATGCTATTAAGACTTTCTGGCTTTGTGAGGAAGATCCCTCCCACCCACTGGATCATCATGACTCCTACGTTCCGACTTCCAAAGGCGATCCTAAGGGAGAAAGGGATAAGGCTGCAAGAAGAACCTAGAGAGGAAGCTCCACCGAAAGAAGAAGAGGAAATCAGACTCGAGTTTCTGGAAATCTTTCAAGAGGGAGTTCCATAGCGAAAACAGAGAGAGGCTAATGAAGAAAAAGAGAAAAAAAAGAAGATTGATTGAATGGATTATCCCGAACCTGCCTACGCTGCCCCGGAACAATTTATGATGGCCGCGTCTAGGTGGATTGTGGTGCTACCATTCCTTTAGGATACCTTTCGGCTTCAGTCAAAACTCTTCCCCCTGAGTTTTTATAGATATTCAGGTTTGTATGGTAACTCTACTTTGAGTATGGAATGAACTTTGTTGGTTGAGTGTAGTTACGGTAGACAAATCTATAAAGGAAGGACAATCGATCGCACTTGCCGCGGAACCACTTAACGGGGGTTCTTTACTCCCTCAAGACTGATGATTTTGTCTTTCATCCTTCCATCCATCCCTTTTGATATCAATAGGGAGCTACGAGCAAGTCCGCTCCAGAAAGACAAGAAATCAGCAGGTCCTCGCTTGATCGCTAACTCATGAGCCCGCTGCGGCCCCTCATGCAGCATATGAGCGGATCTTCACTAAAAGCCGTATTGGCGGATGGATAAGGTCCCTCACTCTGACATGAGAACAAAGAAAGCTGCACAAGATCCTTGTAGCTTTGCCTGCTGCCCTTCAGAGTAGTCTCGATAGCAAAGCAGCCTTCGCCCCTCTCCTTTCCAGTCTCGCTTCTGAGCCTCTTCGCCCTCCGGGTCTCAGGTCATCGCCCCTTCGCTTAGTAAGCCCTCCCCTCCAGCCTCTACAGAATTCCGCTCGCCCCAGTCCTTAGTAGCGGTGACAAAGGAGAACAGCCCCCCTCCCCCTGTTGTTGATAGATAGAGAGCTTACCGCCCCTTTCTTTCTTTATAGTTGCGACTGTTGTCATCGAAAAAGAGTTTGTTTTCTGTCAAAGAAGCATGCTTCACACAGCCTATAGTGTAAAGGCATTCGATCCGCGTCTAAACTAAATTAAGGGTAAGGCCCCGTACTCTCTCTTCTGTAGATACGCTATCCCTTATGGCTGAGATCTACATATTTCTTTGATATTGGATGAGCGGCCGTACTATGATCGCTCGGGCAACATGGCCCCACACGCTACACACAAGAATTCATTGTTATGCGGTCGGTAAACTCTTTTTGCAGGCAGCCTATCAAATCATCTCACTTGTTCATATCTCGTTCCGTGTCATGTACATGTCTTCGGTCTTTCATTTTGATGTTCCTGCTCGTGCTCGGAGAGAGAATGGGCAACGACTCCCCCTCTCCCTTTGGTCTCGCGGTTTCACCCCTCTCCCCGTTCTACCGTCCAAAACATGCCGGCCGTTCGAAGTTCTGGGGTTGGTTCGGATAGGAGCAGACCCAATCGACTGTATCTGTGGAATCCAATCGGATCTGATCGTAGCTTCGAGTTCAGGTGCCGTACCGCGGCCGGGCCGGAAAGGAAGGGGTCACCTCCTACCAAGAGGCCAAGGTTGGTTGCTTGCTAACTCTTAGCCACTTGTTTGTTAGAAGGAAGTGCAGCTTGATTGTCGGGCGTAATCAACAGGAAGGCAAAAGGTAGATTCTTCGATTCTATTTCCTCGGATTGGCTTGTTGTGATAGGGGGATGTGATTGGAATTCGTCTTTTCTTTGTTTGTATCACCAAGACACCCGAAGGGCCGGCCATATGTACCTCGCCTCGAGAGACCGGGCCCATTCAAATCAAAAGAGAATGAGCACGTACGACTAAGGGGAATGGAATGTCGACCACAGGGTGAGATGATCTTCTAATACGAGGACGAGTTACTGGTCAAGTCATGAAACTTTTGCATTTTGATCAACATGGCTGTACTGTAAGTGGACTGGATTTATGTGTTTAAACTGACTACGACCAAAGTAGTGGCTACTTCAACCAGAAAAAGGGCGACCCCTTTCTTTTCAAACCGAAATAAGTACCTCACCTCACTTAACGAAGAAGTAGTTGGAGCTGGGCGGAGAACTATGAGAGTTTGCTTTTCTTTCATTTTCTAACTAAGAGCGGTCCCTTATTTGATCTGCTGCTGGTCTTCGAACTAGTCATTAATGGTCAGCTTCATTGGTATCTTTTCGGTATGCATTCCGAACACTTTCATTTTTAGCGTCTCATCTTCTGACGAGAAGCGAAACTCGAACATCTCGAGCGGATGGTCCAACTAAATAACTTTTTCTTTTTCATTACTTCCATGGTCGTGCCTCGTGGCACGGCAGCACCCGTACTACTATTGAAATGGTTTGTCAGTAGAGATGTTCCCACAGGTGCCCCTTTTTCCAATGGTACTATAATTCCTATTCCTATCTCTTTATTCCCTCTTTTGGTCTATCTACATTCCAGGAAATTCATACGCTCTCTGGACGGAGCAAAAAGTGGAGTCTTGGTCAGAGCAAGCCGCCCTATTCTATTACCAGACATAATTGGGAGAAGCTCATCCGAAACTCGAGCTAGAAACGCCTCATTTCGTTTCGTTCCCCTTCTTCATTTCCTTCTTCTTTCATCCAAGGGAGACTTCTCATATTTTTCATCTTTCTGCGGTGTGCTCTGTTTACGATTCTTTCGTACTCTCTTCTCTTTACCACGCCATAGTTCAGCGAAGCGTGAGCGGGCGCGGAGAAGTAAAGGCCAAACACTCAGGCCTAACGGGAATGAGCAAGGATGCAATGAGAAGATGAGGTGCTCCGGGCACCCCCATTTAGAAAGAAGGTTCGAAGGTTTTGGGCCTGTAGCTTTCGTCCGTCCTTCGTCGGGGGGTACTTGTGTGTGGGGTATGCTACCAAAAATCGGGCTTGAACCTCTCGCCTTACCAACGAGTCGGCAGCTGATGGCTGTTGGTCACGACTACTACCAAAAAGCTCCAATGAAGATGAATATTTCACATGGAGGAGTGTGCATCTTTATCTTGGGTGTTCTTCTGTCGTGCGACCTGGTGGCTTATGTGCGACCTGTGGCCCACGCCTCCTATTTGAGGGTGGGCGGCGTGAACTCTGATTCGATCTGGGTATTCAATCCCGCCGCTGAGATGCTCAGTTGACTCCTTAACCTTGATAGGAAGATGGCTTATTCCATAATTCGTGCATAAGGGTAAGGAACTTTGGATGAACTAATGCGAATGGGTGTAAGCCTCGTAGCTCGGAAACACCCAGTGCTGACCACACTGAGAGAGACGAAAGCGCAAGTAACGCCAGTTGGCGAAGTGGCGTTAAGCATCCCTAGCGGTACGAAAAGAGAGGTCGTGATGATATCATCTACGTCTGTACCGCTCCTCGTGGAGTAGATCCCGCATCCAACCAAGTCTTTGACCAGGGAACGGGAGAATTCCCACTACTGCAGGCAGGCCAGCCGGGCCGTGAGCGCGGTGGGAACGGGCTTCCCAAAAAGCCAGCCCGGGGACGGAGTCAGCATAGAATGAAGGGGACGACCCTAATCTTGTGTTGGCAAAGCCAACTTCTTGGGTTGCGGGCGGAGAAGAGCGGACATGGGGACTCGAGTCAGGGCACAGCGTAACTAAGAGAGCCATTCCATTTAGGGCGAGCCCGTGTGGTTATGGGGGCGGGCACGAGCGGTCTGGTGTCCGAGCCAATTGGTCAGATGACGAGGACTGAACTTATTAGATATTAGTATTAGCCGCCTATCCCGAAAGAAAATGGGATAATAGAAAGAACGGTAAGCGCGGGAGCTATAGGATTGGTTTTCCCCGACTGGCAGCAGCTGGGTTTCCCCATCTCTCCTAAACATCCCCCGGTCTACGGCCCGAGCTATATGAGGCAGAAACTCGTCTCACGTACGGTTCGGAGGCCGAGCCCCACCCCAGCAGTAATGGTGCGGCTTAGGTCAACTAACACAAAGAAGATAGAGTTCACTCAACGATTGCCTTTGGGTTCCGAACTCCATATGGGGAAGGAGCGTTGTTGTTTGCGAGGTATCAACCATTTACATGGACCTACTTCTCATTCCATTTGTGGGAATTTGCTGATCTATAAACCGTCCCTAACGAACGATCGGCTCATCTTTGAGCATGATAAAGAACTTCGTGCCGACCAGTTGCCAATAAACTTTCCGGCCTCATATGAGAATGGAAAACAGGAGCATTTTCTACATCAGTGGATGACGAATCGCGAACATCAGAATTTCTGGTTGACCATGTTACCATAAAAAAGATACTTTCGAGAAAGGACGAGCACGACTGAAGTAGCTATACATACTAATCCATTTACAGATCTATATGCTTCGATTGGAATTGGAAGTTCCAGTACAGGCGGTTGGTATACCACCATAATGAAACTGCCTTTTCTTTCTTTGATTCGGATAGGATTTCTGTTGGCTTCGTTGGGAGGCTCGCGTAGTTTGTTACGTCAGCTACAAAAGGATAAGTTGCGTTGGAATTGAGAAAGTTCCATGGAGTTCATAATTGCAATAAAGGAGGAGAAGTAGTGGGGCGCGTCAAGGCACTTCTTGGTCCCCGTCTGCCCGGCCTGCCGTCCCGCTCTGAAGAATTCATGGGCCGGAGAGCCTACAGGACAAGGGGCACTACTAACCAAACCAAGCCTAGTTCTCGCCGATAGGGGTAGCTTGCTAAAAAGCCTTGACAACTAGAAGAAAGAGTTGTGGCCACGGCCCCAAGGAGCCTTAAGCACTTGTACAATGCTCCAGTGGCTCTGGGCAACGAGTAGGATGGAGCTACTTTCTCAACTCTTAGTCAAGCGTCCCATATATATATTGAGGGAAGGGAAAAAGGGGTCTCTTTCCTCGCCGGTAGAGGTCAATCCCCTATCACCTTCGGTGCCTCCTTGTGGTCCTTCTCTTTAGCTTTTCCTCGGCCTTGAGAGTTAGAGCTAGTTGATAGGCCACCACATCTGACTTTCTTTTTCTATTGATTCTCAATTCCGATTCGCCTTCCTCTTCTTCTTTTCCTCTTGTGACTTCTGAATAATCAACTATATAAAAGTCCCTTCATTATCTGACTTTCTCTCTCCCTTGAATGGCTTCCTCCCCTGCTATGAGTTCTCCTTTCGACTGGTTGACGCTTACAGCTGAACTACCACCTAGCGCACTAAGGCACCTCATAAGGCTGGATCAACTGAATCCGATAGTAGTTGTTTGTCTCTGTCCACTAGAGTGGTGAATGAAAAGCGTATTCTCCTATTGCAAGAGTGCCTGCGGAGGCGCTTGCTTAGATGAGAGTGGAGTTCCTTCACCACCTCCAATTGCTTTCTTTCCTCTCAACCTCGAACAGCCCCACAGCCCCTCTCTCTCTCGTGGGCTAACCAATGCGCCCCTACTAACAGCTATCTAATGCTAATAGATCATTTATGAGCCATATTCGCCTGAATTAAAGGCAACTGAGAGCCAAGCAAGCAACCCGTAAGGCCCACTCGACCTGTATGGATTCCGAAGAACTATAAAATCAAATGAGTAAGCAGTATACTTTCAGTCTAAAGTTTCAGATATCAATAGTAGTGAATATCTATATTTTCCAATATTCAATTGATCGTATGGAAGCCTACACGTAACCTATACGAAGGAGCAAACAAGCCCCGTACTCTACTTGAATTTGACTAGGCATTGATTCCCATCTCGTTCAATCAATCGGCCCTCCTAGGACTGTTGTTTCAAGAATCTGACCGACTCAACCCGAAACGTGAGCGGGGAAGCTGACTACACCGACGCCCTTTGACTTGAGTTTGATATATGCAGTGCTCTATCAGCCGACTGCAAGCACATACCTATGGATCTATGTCACCAAAAACCCCCAGCAAGTATACCAACCAGCACAGATCTTCCCAAGCAACTTCCAACTGCGTCAACTAGACATGTATCGAAACCTGGCCTATCTCCTCGTTCGCCGCCCCGGAAAGCCTTCCCCACCAACTCTATCTTCACTTCTTGTTCTGATTATGAGGGAAACGGTTTGAAACCCATAACTAGGGATCCGCACTCCCACTCCACTTTGCCTTCGTCCAAAAGACCTCTCGGAGGAAGAACTTGAATCCTGCCATTATCCACAATAGGTTCAGGGTCGAAGACACTTTACCGAGTTGGAGAGGAAAAGGGTATTGAGGAAGCTAAAATGAATGAGCATCCTAGGAAGCCCTAGAGAAGGAAAGACGAATTTGATAAGCTAATGTGAGAAGCTAATGCCGTGCCCTTTACCTTGTAGCAGGAATTAGTTATCCGGGGAATGAGTCTTCGGCGGGAAAGGATGTCGATCCAATACAGGTAGAGGTCGCTAATTATCCCTTGGACTAGTTAGCCTGGATGTCCAATAGCAATAAAGCAAAGAGAGAGGGGAAAGCTGCCCGAAAGTGCCTATTTGGAAGGTGAAAGGGCCTAACAGTTTGCTACTGAGGCTCTCTTCTCTCCCCCCTTTGTTTGAGGTATCGACTTAGCCCGAGGTCAACAAAAGTGAAAAAGATGGGTTTAACATGGAAGAAGCGTCATCCCACTTCTTCTTCGCCTATGAATAGATTCTCTTTCTCCATAATCGATGGATGGAAGTATGCCACGTAGGAAGGAGGCTCTGAAAGAGCTTTGCGCCTGTGCGTGAAGGAATAGACACTCTGATGCTGAGGAAGAGACTGAAAGACACTTTTCCTTTGGAACGGATACGACTATTAATATCTTAATATTCTTCTAACTCGAAATAGAAGCAACAAGCTCGCCCTTTTGTTTTATTTGGCAACGAGAGTGCTACCTAAGCCCATCCTTTCTTCACTTGTGTGACAAATCAAGAAGTTGGTTGAGTGAGGAAAGATAGGGAGAATCTTTCTTGTTGCGGAAAAGCAAGTATCGGGAGACGAATATCGAGATTGGGTTCGTGCTCCGTAACTAATAGAGAATTCCCTTCTCTGACGGATACTTGGCTTAGAGAGCAGCTAACATCCTCGGCTGAAGCAAAGATAAGCTAAGTCTTGGCGCAACTCTGCCCGAATCACCCTAGTCTATTGGAAAGATCTGCCAGAACCCTCTTCTCCTTCAGACTCGACTACACGTAAAAGCTGTCTCGGCTGAAGCTAACTCTCTTTCATCAGTCTACGCATAGATGGATGATTTCTCTCTCACTTATCACAGCTTGTTGAGGCAACTTCTAAGTTGGCATACCTTGCATACATCGAAAGAAGGACCACTCCTTTCTCTTTCTTCAGACTTTCAAGTGACATCCATCCCATTCCCGCTAGTGCTACTCTGCCTTCCTTCTTTCCCGGCATATCTGCTTTCTTGTCGCATATGCGCTGCTACTAGTTAGAATAAGCAACTAATAAGGTAGACTATCGCATATCTGCTTGAAGCTGGTGGTATACATGCGCATATCAGCTATAGAAGGAAGCGGAATAACTTAGTCAGAATCAATCCCCTTTTTAGGAAAGGAATGGCACTAGACTCAGATAGAGCAAAGCTCGCAATATGAGTGTTTGTTCTGCTTTCCCAAATGTATCAACAGTGATCTCTACGGAGTTTTCCTGCACCCGAGCTAAGGGGTTGAATGTCGAAACCAACCATCCCCAGAGTGCGGTGAAAATCCAATGTCGATCTGTCTTCCGCTTTATTAATACATTGATAGCCTGATTAGTATCGGATTCGAACCCCATAGAATGGTATGGGCTAGATGCCTTCCGATCGTCAGATACAATACACGATTTTCTCTATGCATTCATTGAATACTTAAATATCACTAAACCTTCTTTTAAGTATGATAGAGGTGACGAATGGAGAAAGTTTGATCTCTTCCGACGACAAAAGTGAGAAATTGTTGGGCTTTTCGGGGTTCTCTTATTAGGCAAAGAGGTCGGATAGCGAAAATAGCAGGGAAAGACAAAGATCTCGCTTCAGTATGGCTAGGCAGCAGCAAGGTAGGTCTCTCTCGCATCTACACTTTCGAAGCTCGTGCATAAGAGCTTGAAGTGATTCCATTTCTTTGTTTCGAAGCACCACTTGGTTCTAAAGGAAGGTCCTAGTCTAATCTTATCCTTTCTTTTATTGGTTAATCCATTTTTCGGAAAAGGGCTATACTATAACTATAGGATGGGGTCCTCTGAGAAAGAGAAAATTAGCATTGCCTCGCAGTCTTGTCCTTATTCTGACTTATATCACACCCTATCCACCCGTTAAATAAAAGGGGGCCGGGAGTGGAAATAGAGCTCCAACCCAACTACTAAACTACTATTGGTAGACTCAAATTCCTTTGATCAAGTTCAAGCGGCGGGATAGGCCTTTTGCTTTCTTTTGATAACCGATTCTAAGGAAAGGCAAACTAGGACGCGTTAGAGATAGCAGGTTCTAGGGCAAAAAACGAATGTTGTTCCATCCCCTTTCATCTTTTGCTAGCTCTTTGTCAAGGTCAAGTTCTCTTCGCTTTCTGCTGCCCTTCCTGTTGAAGTGAAGTTCTAATTAGAAAGGCATATATTTCCATGTAAGTTGTATGCTATCCTATTGGAGTGGCCTACCTCCAAGGTAGGGATATGCTGGAAATGGAACAACATAGGTTGTGGGAATTGGATCAATTTGAACTGATCCAAATCAAACCCTTACCTCACGTATTGGCTCTCCTTATTCTTATACTTTGACAGTCTAATCCTCATTTTCAGCATCAAGGGGCTCTCGACTATAAGATAGTGGCTAGTAGTCGAATTAAAGCTCCTTTCTTTACAGTTCAAGAAAGAGTCAATTCATTAGCTACAGATTAGTTCGTTCTATCAAAGAGTGAAACCTGAACCTGAACCGTGGTGGTGCTCTTCTACAGCTTCTTCGATAACAGCTCCTTTTTCCCTTCGGTCTCTCTTATCTTTGTCCTCTCCCTCTTTACTGACTCATTCACCTTTCTTTGACGGATTTCCCTCGGTAATATGGAATAGATGTTTTCATCCCTGGATTGAAGAAAGATTCATTCTACTCAATAACTTTAGATTCTTTAACTGTAAAGAAAGACTCAAGAACCCGCGGGGAACCTACCTATTGATTCTTTGACTGATTTCACTCTGTCTTGACCAAGGGAAAGCCGCAAAAAGCATATTCTTTCTCCTTATGAGTTATTCTGAACTACTTTGACTACTTAACTGACTCATTCAGCTTTTCCGATAGTACCTGACTGACCTGATTTCCCTCGGGTTGAACTATTCTTTCAGTAGGTAGGTAAGTAAAGCATATGCAGTTGAAGTAACTCTTTGATTGAAGGAAGAAGGTAATGCAGCAGAAGTCAAGCCGAAAGAGAGTGAACCGATCCTAATAATAGCCTTTACAGTGGAAAGAAAGAAGAAGAAGAAAGCGAAAGAGTGAACCGACCCTACTAATAGCCTTTGACAATGAAAGAATAGATTCATTCAACCCTGACCCGGAAGGAAAGACTGAGGATTCTCTTCTCTTTTAATTCGACTGAGCCTTTGACGATATTCCCTATTTCTTCTTTCCATTTTACTCAAACACAAGGGAAAGCATATGAAATTCATTGCCTGAACTATACTAATTCATTTACTCATTCTCCATGAACTGTAAAAGATCCATACATACTCTCGATTGGATTAATAAGACAGAACTACTCTGAACGAACTCTAAAGCAGCTGAGCTCCATAACCGGTCCGGATTCCCTTCCCTTCACTAGGTGGAGTAGTAAGTAAAGGAATGAAATGAAAGAGAAATCCCCTTATTCGTTCTCCTTCTCCTTCTCCTATTTAGCTGGTTATTGATTCAATCCGTAACCTCTACCTATTTATTCTGATTCTTTATGAGTCAGGTTTAAGTAAGTCAAGACGAAAGGGAACCCCTTTTCTTTTCTCGTCAAGCGTCTTCGACCCTAGCCTATTCTTCTTTCAGAGGGGTAAAGCTATTTGTTTGAAGAACCTGAACCGTAACCTGATTGAACTCGGTCTGTTGTTCTCTTTACTCCTTCCCCCGCATTGGCCTTCAAAGACTCTGAACCTCTCCCTGAACTATAAAGCCGAAAGATTAATGAGACTAATTTCACTCTTGACCAAGGTAATTTGTAAGTCAAGACAAAACTCCTTATTCATTCTCCTGATTGAACTGTAAAGTGGCTTCTCTCCTGGACTGATTGAACTAGGTAAGTAAAGACGACTATTTATTCATTAATTAGACTGAATGAACTCATTCACCTATTTCTTCGTTAGACGGATTGAACTGTAAACAAGTCAAGACTCAACCGACAAAGAGCTACTTCACGAACCAACCTATCTATCCTTTCTTTACAGGCAGAGGAAAGAAAAGAGAAGAGACAAGACAAGAAGAAACGAAACAAGAATGAGAGTTTACGAACTTCACTCCGGCTCCTTCACCTTCTTTCACTCATTCACCTATTTATTCATTCGACTGAACAGGAAGAGGAAAGATTGATGAGAGTTTACAGTCTTTGAATAACTCACAAGATTCGAGACACACCGAGTTTACAGTCTTTCTTTGAAGGGAGACTCCTTATTATTAATTAACCAGAACAGGAAGGAAGGACGAAAGATTCATTTGAGTTCACTTTCAGTCAATCCGAAACATTCTTTCTCTTCTCCTTTCTTTCACTGACGTAGTACTCTCCTGTAAGAAACTAGAATTCTCCTTTTCCTTCTTGAACGAGGTAAACTGGAAGTCAAGACTCAACTCTCTCTCGATTAATGAGACTGAACAGTGAAAGAAGAAGAAGAATCAGAGAATGAAAGAAAGATTTGATTTGCTCATGAACCTTCTCCTGATTGAACTCGTAAATAGGTGTTTTATTCAAACACTTCTCTTGGTCCTTGTTCTGGCTCGTTATTCTCAGGAAGTTCTTGTTCTAGGTAAACTCAATCACTACTGAACCTTCCCCTTTACAGTTACAGCCGGTAAAAGAGAAAGACTCCTTATTCATTCTCGTTCACTCCTGGCCTATTACTTCTTGAACTCGGTAAATAGAATAGAATAGGTGTATTCATCCATCTTCCGTCCTGTCCTTTACAGTCTTGTCCATTCATTAGCGGCTTGCTTTCCTTTCGCTCCTCTCCCCTAACTCGTAGTTAGACTAAGAGCGAGTGGCTCCGCTCCTCTCTATAGGATAGCACCTGAAGGAAGTTCCTATTAAAGGGACTATTACATTCAGTTCGCGAGGGCGGAAGAGATCCTGCGTTAAGGAAAAAGAAACCTCTTCGAGATTGAGACTGGGTTAGAGTTAGCTAGACTCTTGGATAAGACGAGTCTCTTTCTCTAGACATAGACTGAATCAATCTGGTTAGGACCAAATGTACACCTTCTTATAGAAGAACCCAATTAAGAGCAAAATAGAAATAGTTGGTAATGGGGGGGTTTGTTTCCAAAGCAGACATGCATACGAACCTTTTTAAGAAGGTGCTTAATTCCTCAGTTCCCCGCCCTAACCTTTTTTAAGAAGAGAGGTGTTAAAAACCGATAAGAATGAATTAGAATTAGAAATAGTAGTTACTCATTACACACAAGAAAAGAGTGTAGGTTTCAGTTCAGGCTACAGTCTCCTCAACGAAAGAAAGATATCACTCACACTATGCCCTGCTTTCCTTGGGAGTGAGAAGTGAAACAGGGATTTGCCATGGTTACGAGTTCAAGGAGGGTTCTGAAATAGTTCTGCATCAATTTCTTGACTTTGATCTTGATTTATGATTTAACCGCATTCTAGAAGCGTCAACCTCAGTGTCCTTTGCCTGGGTACACAGCAGGCTTAATCTTTATCACGATCATGGCTACAAAATATGCCTATCTGGGTTTTGCTCTTTTTCCGGGTCTCGCTCTTGCTGCATTGTCTCTAGATTCCGTTCCGGCGGGCTATAAAGGTAATTCTGAACACCAACCACATATCTTTTTCAAGAAAGATGAAACAAGCAACTACGCAAACGGGGGCAGCAGACAGAACGGAACTATCAACGGAGGGGAAGGCGTCTACTGGCAGTAGGCCCGGGGAACGGGGGCAAGATACGATAGAGAGAAAACAAGATCACAGAACTAGCCCTAGCAATCAGAGGTGACGGAAGCCTGATTATCGTACCGCTGAAAGTAGTTCACTGTATCAGTGTCAATGAATAAAGCTGTTCGTAGGTGACAATTCTGGAGATCGAATGGAATTGATAGCTTAAAGTCGTAGTTCAGGCTGTGTGCTTGAACTGACCTTTCGGGAGGAACGGGGCGCAAGGCAGGCTTTTCTTTTTTCTTTTTATCCACTCCAAGCTTTCGGAAGCAGCGAAGGTTATCAACAAGTCAAAATGCAAAATGAAAGGAATAACGAGTAGTGGGAATAGACCAAGCACTGATTCAATTCCAGCTGCTGAGATTACGATGCTGATTCAACAAGTTCGGATGGTAGGCTAGGGCTTGATGCAGCTTCGGATCGACTGGAAAGTTAGGGTCATATTGGGGTGTAGATCAAGTAAAATAATAGATAGAAACTAAGGTTACGGAACGAAGCAAGCTGCTCGACCAATAGAAAGACATAGGGACGGCAGGACAGAAGCAGATAGTTGTAGAGGTTCAGTATTCAAGATCATTAATCTTGAGAGTGTTTACTGGTCAATCAGGGAATAAAACAAACAATGCTCAAGCTAGAAAGGCAAGGTAAGGTCAGTCATATATATCGGAAAAGGTTACGTACGGAGTGTTTAAAGGGACAAGTCATTGAGTTCATCAGTAATAGTCCTGTTCCGACGAATGAATCTTGTCTTGCTTTCTATTCTATTACAGGATTGAATGAATAAGCTAAATAGGGGAAGTAGCTAATGAATTGACCTATAGGAATATATCTGATTCTATGTCTTCTTCTTCCATTCTCTTCGTTTACCAGAGCAGCAAATCCTTCTTCAGGGTCAGGTAATACAATATCTATTGGTTCAGGTCAGGAAGTAGCTTAGTCAGGTCATATCGCGGGGAAGGAAGTAAAGAAAGAAGAGAAGAGACCTACCTACAGAAAACAGAAAGAAGAGAACATAGGTGACGGGAAAGTAATATCAAAGAAGCTAAGGTGATTGAGCTGATCTTTCATTTTCTTCGTCGGTTACAGTCTTTGAAGGAAATCTTATTCTTTTTTCTTCTTTGCTGCTTTACTGAGTGAAAGAAGAATCGACCAGTTTACCCTGAAGGTGAGGGCAATGAAATTGTTCAACCAAGGTGTAGAGGTGAAGGGGAAGTAGTTAAGGCGAATGAATCTCTCTCTTTTCGTCAGGTTCCACAGCTCTTAAGTTTGATCTAATAAACACTAGGAATTTACTGTAAAGAAAGGGTCTTCAACAAATAGCTTTACCGAGGTCAAGAAGAAATAGGAAAAGGGGCGAAGCGGCTCGACCGATAGGGAGAGGAGTGAAATCATTCTTCGATAGTCTTTCCTTGGCAGGTTCAGGTTTAGGTTCTGTAGTTCCGGTAATATGGGTTCATGAGCAAATCAAATCTTTCATTCATTTACTTACTCTCCTGTAATAGAATATCTTCTTCTTCTAGCTGAGATAAGGCAAGCAAGGTCATAAAATAAGGGAAGGTGTAATAGGGGTTAAGTCGCTTCTCTTTCTCTTCTCCTTTCAAAGACTGTAACCTCGCCTCGGGCTCTTTTCTTTACTGTCCCTGGCGTTCGTTTCCAGTTGAGCATATGAAATCATTCTTTCACTAAAGCATATTCCATTCTGTCCGTGATTTAACCTATATCTATTGTTCTTTCTCTTTGGCTCATTACATTAAAGGTGAAGGGAGGGTCAATTCATTAGCTAGCTACTTCTTTACCGAGTTCCATCAGGAGAAAGATAAAGGAGTGAAGGAGCGAAGCGAACATCCTTGAATTTGTTTACAGTAAAAGAAAGAGTGAAAGAAAGGAGAAGAGAAAGAGAAAGAAGGAATCTTTCGGATTTACTTACAGTTAAGTCGAATTGATTCTTCGATAGTCTTTCCTTAATAATGAATGAATTACCTTGACTCTTTTATCCCTAAAAATTGGGAGAGGATAGAATGAATTTCTTTCTAGTCTTTACAGTCTCATTCATCTTTCTTCTCCCTTCATTCTTGAACTATAAACAAACTCTTCTTTCGTTTCGTCTCCCTTCTTTCAAACACTTACAACTCGTTCACGTTCAATCCGGTCAGGTAATACTGTTTCTGGTTCCGGAGTTCAGTTCGTTCACTCTTATTCTTTTTTCTTCTTTGCTGCTTTTCTGATAGGGAGAGGATCCTTAATACTTGATTCTTTCCTTACTGTTCAGGATCATGAATGTTGAGTCTTTCCTTACTGTTCCGGAGCTCAGCAGCGAGACGAGAAGAGTGAAATCAGGTTCATAAGTTTACAGTTAAAGAATCAGATAGGGACAAGAAGGAAAAGAAAAGGAGCCCGAAGCAACTCGAAGAGGCGCGAAGCTAAGAAGACTGTAAAGGGGACGAATTAGCTTTCACAAATGTAACGCTGTCTCAGGTCTCTATAGTATAGCACTTCTTGGCAGATTCACTATCAAGTCAGACAAAAAAAGAACCTTCTTCAAGGCAAACAAGCAATTAGGGTGGTAGTAATTGAGGAGACACTTGATGGATATGGGAGAAAGAAGACTGACTGAGTACATGGAAGTGCTCAGGTTTCCGAACTGAGTCTGTACTAAGGCTAAGGAAAAGCAATATCTCACATCTCTCTCTTCTTTGAATCTGACTTACATACGAGACTAGGATGTTTGACCAGTAGAAGCTATCCGAACCTCTCATCAAAGCACCATGCCATCCAATTCATTATGTAAAGCCCGACTCTAACAAGTAAGCAAGTAAACTAACATATTTCACCCCGTCCTTTTGAGTTGTAAGCAATGTCCCTTCGCTTGATAAGACTTCCTATGAGAGAACGAATTTCAAGCTAGGACGGATTAGAAAGATTATGATCCCTTCCTAAAGGAATGTTTACGTAATGGACAGATTGGACTACTGGAAAACAGAAAGAGCTAATGGAAAGGGACTTGACTCAAAGCTCTCGTATGTCTTGTGCAGATGGATTGTGACATCTCGAATAGATATATAGAGTTAGTGCATTACGACAGCTAAACTAATATCACCGATATCCATACCAAAAGGAGTAACCATAAGGATAAGGTTGGTTAAGTTGGGAAAAACTACTGTGGACAAGGTACGAAGTCGATCGAACGGAAGGGAGAGGGCTAATGGCGCGAGAAAGAAGGGAAGTGGAGAAAAGGAAGGAGGGCGGGTTAAACATAGTGTCTGTCTCAACTTGGAATTCCAAGCGATTATCTTACCGAGTATAAAGAGTGAAAGAAGAAGAAGAAGAAGAATCCATCCATCAATAGGTGACGGAGTGAAAGAAGGTGAAGTAGCGAAGGGACTACAGGTTCAGGTTCTTCAATTCAAATAGCTTTACCGAGTGAAAGAGAAGAGCTACTGAATTCACCCACCTATTTACCTTGTGTTTGAGTGAAATGAAAGAAAAAATAGGGACAAGTGATTGAGGAAAGGATAATTACGCTTGAGGCTTTCCCTTGGTTACAGTTCAAGAATAACTCAATAGGTTCCATCTGATTCAGTAGTGATTGAGAAAGAGAAGTGAAAGAATACCGGTTCAGGGGAATGAATCTTTCTTCTTCTTTTACAGTTCAGGGAGAGGTGAATGAGCGAAGCCGGCCGGTCTCTTCTCCAACCTTCTTTAACTCTGACGGACCGACCAACAAGAAATTTCTTGTATCTCTCCCTTATTTTTTTGATTAAAAAGTCTATCTTGACCCTATTTTTTTGATTCAAAAGTGTATCATTCCCCTATTTCAACAGTAAAGACTATTGATGAATGAGAGTTGACTCCTTCACCCATTTATTCTTGAAGGAGGTAAAGCAGTTAATGAATTGACTCTCACAGCTTCGCTCCTGCCCCTATTGATTCTTTCACCTATTCATTGTCGGAAGGAAAGACGAAAGCAAGAATGAGAGTTTACAGTATGGGAGAGGAAAGAAAAGAAATAGTGAAACCAGAACCTGAACCGATATTACTTACCTGAGCTACTGAACCGAGAGCTACTGAACCTGAAAGTGTTGAAAGTCTGAACTCAAGATTCATTCGAGTTCACTGTAAGACGAAACCTCAACCCTGAGCTACTGAACCGGAACCTTCCGATTCGTCGGACAGAACAGGACTATTACTTCTGAACCTGCCCTCTCACCTCGTAACCTCGGTTTCCCAATTTCATTGCCTTAACCTCTACAACTCGGTTTCATGTCTTCGCCTCTTCGCCCTACGGGTCTCAGGGCTTCGCCCCTGCCCCTCTATTTCCTTCCTCTCTCTTTATTCTTGACCTCAGTAAGGGAGCTGGATGATTTGCTCCTTCCCCTTTGACTATCCTTTCTGGTCTGTTCTCTTTGCTTTTCTTTCCGATATGACCTATTAAAGAGGTGATTTGACAAGGTAAATAGGTGTTTTCATCCCTGGCCTGGCCTTTCCTTAACTTCCGGTCTGGTCTGTTCTCTTTCTTTGCTTTCCTCTCTCTCTTACACTCGGTAAATAGGGTAAAGCATCTTCCGTCCCGTCCTTTCTTTACAGTCTAGAAAATGAAAGAAAGATTTTCTCAATCACCTCTGCTTCGCTCCTTCGGCTCTAAACTGCTGGGTTCTATCTCCTTGCACCTATTTATTCAAACACTGTGTAACCGAGGTAAACTCCCTCACTACTGAACTTCAGGAACCAGATTGAACTGGGTAAAGCAGCTGGATGATCATCAGGGAGTAGGTTGGCAAAAGGAGACTCACCAAGAATTCTCGACTTAACTCAATCACCTCGGCTTGGCCCCTTTTTTACAGAAACAGAATGAAGGGTAAGAAGGGAGACTAAAGATGAATGAGACGGAACTACTGAACCTGAAAGTGTTGAAAGGAAAGACTCAACTCAAGACTCACCAAGAATTCTCCTTTACAGTTGTGAAAGAATGAATTAGGAGCTTTGAAAGACTCAACTCAAGAGTTTACGAACTTCACTCCAGAACATGAAGTCAAGACGAAACAAAAGACTGAACCTCAAACCTTTTCCTTCACCGGAACCTGAGCTACTGAACCTGAAGGAAAGACGTTACTCCTTATTCATTCTCATTCACCTTCTTTCTTTGACTCTCTTTTCACTGTAATGGTAATGTAAACACTGACTAAAGATGCATTCTCTCCTTTTCCTCTTTATTCTCTCGGTCGGTCTGTTCTCTTTCTTTCTGTCTCCTTATTCTTTTTCGTCAGGCTAGTGCTATACACATGAAAATGTAACTGGACTTTAAAGTCTTGGTAAAGCTGCGTGTGGGGGTGGATTGATTACCTCTACCTCATTCATTCCCCTGGCTCGTAAACTCTCAGTCTCTTCTCTGGATCCTTCACCTATTGGTTGGTTGGTTGGTCTCGTTGCTTGGCTCCTTCCCCTTCTCTTCTCTTTTCTTTCACTGATCTTCTTTCTCATTCACCTCTTCTCTACACCGTATGGAGTCAGTAAGTCAAAGAGTAAGGTAAAAGTGGTTGAGACTTTCGCTCTTCTAAGTGTTCCAGTCGTCGGAGCTACTCTGGGCCTAATTTTTAAGGTGCTTGGAGAGCCTATTGAGAATTTTGGGTCCTGTAGATACTCGCACAACATCTCCTATTAATGGATCTGCCCCTGCTTTTATCCAGTTAGATACAACTCTATTTTAGAAGCAGGAATGAAAGTAGTAGATCTTTTAGCCCCTTATCGGCGTGTAGTCAAAATGGGACTATTTGTAAGGATTCGAATTTTTGTTTTATTTATTTTACATTTTATGCTAAGATTTTATTTTTGCTGCCAAAACGAAAAGATATTATGCTGCATTTATTGTCGCTGGAAAAATGTATGATTTCTAGCAAGGAAATTACTGCCTTAATGGAAAAGTCATAAAGATCTTTTATATTCCCATATACAACTCTCCTCCTTCCTTGGAAACAACTTTTGCTCTCTAAACGTTTAGGGTTTTCGAGGGTATCGAGAGTACGGAAAAATCGAGAGGGTTAGCCAGGAAAAACGTGTGAGGTGGTTCGCTGGATTTTCTTCGGTGAGTGGTCGGAGGGAGAAGCGACCGAGGCTATCGGTGTTGAATATCGTTGCGCGTCGGTCGGAATAGGCGAGGGGTGTCGTAGCATCGTCGGAATCGGGGTTGTGACGTCGTCGTTGGCGGCGCAGCAACGATTAGGGTTTTCGTGAGATTTCGGGTAAGGAAGACGAAGGAAAACGGGTTGGGTTCACGTTTGGCCTCTGGACCAGCCCACAGAACGAATGCGGGCTCTGTGCGTTTCGGCCCAACGCGGACGCGCGCTGCAGCCTTGGTCTCGGCTCCGCACGCGTGCTCTCGGCTCGGCTTGACGTGTACGGCGGCTCGGCTCCGTCAAAACCCGCAGCTCGGCTCCGTCAAATCCCGCAGCTTAGCTTGGCGGCTTAATTGGTCGGCTCGGCAGCTCGGCTTGGTGAATTGGTATCACTATAATATATCGATTCCAAGGTTTTTGGTCCTTCCGAAGCCGTTTCTGCCCTTAGTTTTACCATCCGAGGTCAGTATGGCTCCTAAACGTTAAAGACAGATTAGGTCGAGGGTTTATTTTGATAAATAGCATGAGGTTTAGCTAGGGTACCTTATGAAAGATTCTAAATTTTTATGTGGTTATCATAGGACATATTTAACCGCTGGGATTAGCTCGTTGTGAGTGACTTCAACCAAGACCATCGAGGTAAGTGACCTTACTATTGGAGTTAGCTTTCTACGTGTTGTATGATGGTGCGTGCCCTGTGGCCCCTGCATGCACCATATTTTATGTGATATGATTATGTGATGTAAAGATTGTGTTGACCGTAGATTGTGTATGTTACGTGATGTATGAACTTGTGTTGACTGTTGACTGTTTATGTTATGTCATGAATGAGATGTTAGTATTGTATGCCATGAATATGTTGATTGATGCCATAGATACACATAGAATTATTGAGTCATGTCATGAGATGTTTATGCAACTGGAATGTTTATGTAATATGCCATGTAATGTAAGTCATGTGAGATGCCATGTGATGTAAGAAACGTAAATGCGATGTTAGCACTGCTTATGTAATGCCATGTTAAATATGTTAAGGGACCTCATGCATATATGTATGTCACGTGCATCGGGATTCTTCCCCTTTATGATACGAAAGAATGAAATACGATATTTATGTTCGCCATGATATCATGCGGGCCCTTTTCTGTTCTGTGGTGTCCGGCTACGTGTAACACGTTGTGCCCGACCAAGTCAGGCCCAGGGGGTACGTAAAGAGCCCGCCTGGTGGGTTCATGTACACGTACATGGGCCATGTGTGAAGGAGTACCACACATCCAACCCTACCCGGAATAGAAAAGCGCCCAAGGCTATGAAAAGTTTATGAAAAGTTAGGTCCCGCTCATATGTTGCATGTGTTTGCATTCCTAACCCCAACAGTGGGGTGATTTACTGAGTATTTCATAAAATACTCAAGCCACGTGCTACCTACATTTTTCAGGTAAAGGCAAGACGCCAATGTACGGTTGACGGCGGAGCTGAGGCCACCATAGAAGTTGGAGACGGGATATTTTTAGGAGTTTACTTTTATTAGACTGTTTTAAGTAATAGGATTGAGTATCGTTTTATTTGGATTTATTTTGGATTCAGTATTGAAGGTTTATTTTCGGAGTTTAGGTTTTGTTTTGGATTCATGAATTTTTATGAAAGACTATTTCAAGGTTATTTATGATGAGCTTCCGCCTAATGAGATAAGTATGCATGGGTGACGTCACTAATTAGGTTAAAGAAAATTAGGGGCGTTACACTATTCGTAGGGGCTGGAGTGGGTAAAACAGTACGTACTCATTATAGAATTGATCAATCAACAACATTGCCAAAGCTCATGAAGGTGTATCTGTATTTGTAGGAGTAGATGACCGTACTCGTGAAGGAAATGATCTTTACATGGAAATGAAAGAGGAGTAACTAATGAAGAAAATCTTACAGAATCAAAAGGGGAGGAAGGGGCTGACGTCTCCGGTCAGATGAATGAATCGCCGGGAGCTCGTATGAGAGTTAGTTTCACTGCCCTAAGGCGGAATATTTCCGAGATGTTAATGAACTAGATGTGCTTCTATGTTATCGACAATATCTTCTGTTTCGTTCAAGGGGGATCCGAAGTCTCCGGGTTGTTACTGGGTAGAATGCCTTGTGGGTTATCAACCGACTCTTAGTACCGAAATGGGTTGGTTCCTTAC
This sequence comes from Cucurbita pepo subsp. pepo, assembly GCF_057944985.1. NCBI lineage: Eukaryota > Viridiplantae > Streptophyta > Magnoliopsida > Cucurbitales > Cucurbitaceae > Cucurbita > Cucurbita pepo. Next base: position 3,229,061 of record NC_141815.1, on the reverse strand, counting down.
AAGAATGACTTCTACCAAGGAGGAAGGGTCCATAACTTCTATTCAAGCTGTTTATGTACCTGCGGGCGATTTAACCGGTCCTGCTACTCCTGTCTGCCACCACATTTGCTTGGATGCTACTACCATACTATCAAGAGGATTAGCTGCCAAAGGGATCTATCCAGCAGTAGATCCTGAGGATTCAAGGTCAACTATGCTACAACCTCGGATCATTGGTGAAGAACATTATGAAACTGCCTGCGCAAAGAGTTAAACAAACAAACCTTACAACGTTACAAAGAACTCCTGGACATTAAAGCTATCCTATCCTTGAATTATCCGAAGAAGAGGCGTAGCACGCAAAATGGAGCCTTTCTTATCACAACCTTTTTTCGTAGCAGAAGTCTTTATGGGTTCCCCGTGGAAATACGTTGGCCTAGCAGAAAAAATTAGAGGGTTTCAATTAATCCTTTCCAGAGAATTAGATGGTCTATTCCCGAACAAGCCTTTTATTAGGTAACATCGATGAAGCTACTGCTCAGACTACGAACTTAGAAATGGAGAGCAAAGTGAAGAAATGCCCTTACTTAAATCTTAGTGTCCTGACTCCGAATCGATATTTGGGCTTCAGAAGTGAAAGAAATGAGAAGAGTTACGAATAGTGGACAAATTGGTGTATTACCAAATCACGCACCTATTGCCACAGGTGTATATATAGGTATTTTGAGGAGAATACGCCTTACAGATAATGACGGATGGTTAACGATGGCTCTCTCTGATGGGTGGTTTTGCTAGAATAGGCAATAATGAGGGGTGGGTCACTCTTTCTTTTAGTAAATGCTGCTACGAAGGCTACTAGTGAGATTGATCCACAAGAAGCTCAGCCAACTCTTGAAATAGCGGAAGCTAACTTGAGGAAAGCTCCGGGCAAGAGACAAACAATCGAGGCAAATTGAGCTCTCAGACGAGCTAGGACACGAGTAGAGGCTATCAATGGCGTACCTAGTTGATCTGTCTGAATAATCAAGTGAAATAAATGCTCTAAATATAGAATAGAGTGGGGTATGGAAAAGATAGATAGAAAATCAATAGAACTGAGCTGAGTATAAAAACTTATTAGATACCGTTGCCTCTTAAGTTCTACCTACTATTGGATTTGAACCAATGACTCCCGCCGTATGAAAGCAATACTCTAACCACTGAGTTAAGTAGGTCATTTCTCATCACAAAGAAAAACAAGCCCTATCACATCGATAGATTATAAATCTACTATTATGGGGGATGGATAAGCAATACAAAGAAAGAAAGAAAATGGATCAGATCATCTTGACAAGAAAGAATCTACATGATAAGATAAGTATCACACAAGGGCTATAGCTCAGTTGGTAGAGTCGTTTACCCGCGCGCCTGCCAATGTTTTTCAGAGAAGTACATCATGTAATCAAAAAGGTTGATCTTATTGAGAAAGAGATGATTTCTTATTCCTTACTTTTAGGGAACAAAACAAGAGAAGAGTAGCCTGACAAAAGGTTCGGTCCGAATCGAGTGTTTAGGCACTAAAACAAAATAGAGCAATAGTAGTAGCTGTTACACTTCTTCAGTTTCAGTAAAGGAAAAAGAGCAAGCAAAGTAGTCCGTTCCATCATTGATTATGATTGATAAGGTGAATACCCAGTCTATTCAATGCTAGGCATAATGAGTATCCGGACCTGAAACTCAATTATCTTGAGTCCTATCTATCTTATGAACAACTGGAGGGTGCATGAAGTTTCATATTTGATGCTTTAAGCAGAAGCAGGACGATAGAGATTCCATTTCCACCTGAAGTTGATCTAGGTCAGAAGCAGACCTACGGATAACCCTTCTTTCTTTAAAAGACTTTGGTAGTGCTCCTTCGAATCAAAATCAAATGAATCAGAGCACATGGATGGAACCATCTCTTCTTCTGTCAAGAACAAGGTACACTAACTTGCTTATTATTTCTAGCAGTTAATGAAACCAATGCAAAAAAATGCATGTTGGGTGAATTCAAATCATTTTGATAATAAGAAGTTTGATCTGTTTTACCAAGAGGGTCGTAGGTTCGAGTCCGTACAGCCCTTTTGAATAATGAAAAAAAAGAATGAATAGTTTTCCTTTCCTCATTATTCTTTGTATTTGTATTCTTTGTAACTGTCCACTTGATTTGGTTCATCACATTAATGTCTCATCCTTGTAGATAAATGAGATATGCTAGCCTATTTTCCCATACAAAATCAAGATGTAATACTTCTTCTTTCTCTTTGGGCTACCTACTTCCTTCTAGTCAATTTGTGGTTGAAAAATCATGACATGAAACCAACCGGTTAAAAACTCCACCCTAACCCAATGCAAATCAATCGAATACCCTCCCTAGTAAATCACATGGATCTACGAACGACTGACTTGTGGCCAAGCTAGAGTTTGAGAATTTGCTTTCATTGTAACCATTGTCAAATAAATGGGCTTTTCTCTTGGTATACCTTATCTAGTACAGCACAAAACTCAAGTAGTCGTCTTCCTTCTCTTTCCTTATTCAATCACTACAATACGAGTTCCTAACTAAATAGAAGTAAGTTCCTACTGTAATATTCTGGCTATAATAGATATTATATAAATAGGATTCTAGTCTCTAGTGGCTGAATCTTCAAATGAGACATGTAGCGAAAAGCAAACAAACTCAAGTAGGTGATTCGGTAAAAAACAATGAATTTCAATTCGAATCGACTAATCCGGTATACTTGTTACATTGATAGGAGTACGTTTGTTTATCTTTCTGCTTTCCGAATATGAGATTTTCTGGGTATTTCTAATAATAGAAAGTCTTATTCCGAGGCATTTCTTCTTTCTGTAGTTTTAGCCCCTCTTAGCAAAGTTTCGAGAAAGTTTCGAGTTATGAATCGGTAATAGATAGAACCAATGGGCGATGCGATGCTTGGGTACAATTTCTAATCTGTTATTATTGCTCTAGTTTTTGTTGTTTTTGATGTTGAAACGGTTCTTTCTTGATCCTTTATCCATGGGCAATGTTGATGTATTAGGGTGTCTTTATAGAAGCTCTCATTTTCGTGCTTATCCTATCCTAATTGTCGGTTTAGTTTATGCATGGCGAAAAGGAGCATGGGAATTGAGACTGTTATTCATTCCTGTTTCCCTTACTTGATCGAACAACCCAAACTTCAGCTTCAGTTATTTCAACTACATCAAATGATCTTTCCTTTCTTTCAAATGGGTCAAGACTATCCTGTTTATGGCCGCTTCTCTATGGTACCTCTTTCTTGTTGCTTCATTGAATTCGCTTTTAGGTTCAGGATTAAGATCAGTTAAAGAATGACTCTTGAGGGATTTACTGACAGTTCACTCTCATTCATCTTTCCCTTCTTTCTTTCACTGTAAAGTCTCATTAATCAATCTTTCTTCTTCTTTTACAGTTCAGGTAGAGTAAGTAAATTCATTAGCAGCTTTACCTCGTTCAATAAGGGAAGGTCATACAGTATAAGGTTCCGGTCAGGTAATATCATAGAGTCAAAGGGTGTTGGTTGAGTCGAATGAATAAGGAGTTTCGTCTTAGTTTAAGGTTAAAGTTCGTGTTTGAAGGTGCAGGGCAGGAGAAGAGAAAGAAGCCGGCCGAGGGGAAGGAGAATGAGTGAGAATGAATAAGGAAAGGAGGATTGACTGACAGTTCACTCTCATTAATCTTTCGGCTTGACTTTCGAATTACCTCTCACCCTAAATACCAAGAAAATGGCCAACAAAATAGGGTAAAGCGTCAATTTCTGAATAAAGGGTCTTTACAGGAGTGAAAGAAGGATCAGATCAAGAATGTTGAGGATTGACTAACAGTTCAGTCTCATTCATCTTGAGTTTCGTCTTTCCTTCCAGTTCTTGATCATTAATAAGTAGGTGAAAGAAGAAATGGGTTACGGTTCCGGAGCTTGACCTTCTTCTCATCCTTCTGAATTACCTAAAAAATGATCTTTTACAGTCATCTAGATACAAAAAAATTAATTGAAGCGGCTTTCCTTAGGGAAAAAGCTCTTACGAGCTTTTACAGTCATCTAGATACAAAAAAAATTAATGGAACCCCCTTTTGTTAGGAAAAAACCTCTTACGAAACTTTACAGTCATCTAGATAAACTCTAATTAATTGAAGCAGCTGCCGTTAGTGAAAAAGCGATTACGAAACTTGACAGTCGTCTAGCATTAATTTAATAAGAAAAGGTCCTTAAAGGATGACGAATAAGGCGACTTGACTTTCAACACTTTCTTTCAGGTGAAGTAGCTCATTCATCTTTCTTCTACATTCATTGATTCTTGAACTGTAAAGGAGAGAGAATGACTCTTGAGTTGAGTCTTGACAGTGAACGGAGAGTCCATTCATTAGCGAGACCGAGTGAAAGAAAAGAGCTACTGAACTTTACAGGAGAGGAAATTCATTAGCTGACAGGAAAGTCAAAGAGTGAAAGCAAGGAGAAGAGAACGAACACTTTATGCCTTTGGGTTACTCTCGACAAACAAACAAATTCTTCTTTACAAATCTAACAGCTTAGAATAAGACAAGAGCTCATAGGTTCAGGAAGGAGAAAGAAAGAAAGAAACAAACAAACACACACCTATTTACATACAGAAGGTGAAGGAAAGAACAGAGAAAGATCAGTCGCGAAGACATACACTTTACCCTGAAAGAAGGAAAAGGAGAAGATCAAGCAAAGAAGCGAGAGGAAAGAAAAGACAAAGACTAAGTAAAGAAGGGACAGAGACCAAGATAGCATAGGAAAAGGTGAAGGAGCGAAAGCAACTCGACCAAGAGGGAGAGGTGAAGGAATTGTGAGACCGAGTTTACGAGGCGAACGAGCTCTGGCAGTGAGACCAAGAGGGAGAGGAGCGAAGCTGTTTTACCTTAAGGGGAGGGGCAGGAGCGACGAAGCCAGACAGCCAAGCCAGCCCATTTACCTTCAGAAATGAAAGAAGGGACAGTCAAAGGGGAATGAGTTCAGTGCCTAAACTCTTGAGTTCAGTCTTTCAAGTAGAATCAAAGAAAAGAGAAGAGAAAGAAGCCCAGGTTCAGGGGCCAAGCCACGAGACGAGAAGAGGAGAGGCGAAGGGTTTCTCTTGCTTGAGGATTGACTTCCAAATTACCTTGTCTTTGAGTTCAATTCAAGAATAAATAAATAGGGAGAGGTGAATGAGTTTACTGTGTTTGAAGGTTCAGGGGAAGTAGTGATTGAGAAAGAGAAGTAGCGAACTTTACTGTCTTTGTTTGAAGGGAGAGCTGAATGAGTGAAGTTCATAAACTCTCATTAATTAATCTTGAGTTCAGTCTTTACAGTGAATAAATAGGTTCAGGGGCGAAGGTAAAGGAGTTCAATCAGGGAGCGAAACTGGGAGACAAAATAAAGCGAATGAGCGAAGCAGCTTTACCGAGTTCAAAAGAAGGCAAGGGAATAAATAGAGTATAAGGGGAAGTCGCTTCTCTTTCTCTTTTACCTTGTGTTTGAATAAATAGGTGAAGGTCAGAGAGTAGAAGGTTCCGGTTTGAGGAAGAGTCTTTACTTGCAGGTTCAGGAGAAAGATCAGTTCAATCTGGTTCCGGTTCAGGAGCGAAGACTCAGACAGAGTGAAATCGGGCTGGTTCCCTTCTTTACTGTTGAAGAATCAATAGGGGAAGGAGAATGACTTAATCAATAGGTTCAGTAGTTTACCGTGAAAGAAGGGACAGGTTCCGGTTCAGTAGCTCAGGTCATATCGGTGAAGCGGAAGGTTCATCAGTAATAGTCCTGTTCTGTTCTGTCTCATTCATCTTTCCTTTCGTCTTTCCTTGATTCATAAGGATCTTGAATATGCTTTACCCGGTTCAATCTGGTTCGTTTAGTAGTGATTGAGTTTACAGGACAGGCAATGAATTAGCAGACCTCCGAGTCAAAGAGTGAAATCGGGCTGGTTCCCTTCTTTACTATTCAAGAATCTGGTCAGGATCAAGAATGAATCAATCAATAAGTTCAGTAGTTTACCGTGAAAGAAGGGACAGGTGTAGGTTCAGTAGTTCAGGTAATATCGGGGCAGGTTCAGTTGCTGATCATCCATTTACCGAGTGTTTGAAGGGAATGTCATATCGGTTCCGGATTGAATGAATTGAAAGAATAAATAGGGTCAGTTCAGTCGCTTTACCTTCTTCTCATCCTTCCAGCCTTCCGAACGCATTACCTCGTCAATAGCCCAAAAAATAGACAGAGGCGAAGTTCAATGACCTCAAAAATAGGGAGGAAATAGCGGTTCAGGTTCCGGAGAATGAAGAAAGAAGTTTCGGAGTCAACTCTCATTCATAAGCTTGAGTGTTTACAGTGTTTGATTTCTTATTCTTTTGTTTCCTGTAAAGTTCAGTCGCTGCGGTATGCCTTTCGTGTAGTTTGCCAAATTTCTCACAGTTTTTTCTCTTATTACTGTTCGTAAGAACACTAAAATAAGATCAAGGAAGGCACGGTTCTCCTCACCTAAATCAGATTGAAGAACTGAGATGTTGAGCCCATGATCTATGTTATCAAAACACTTTACAATATCTGACTTAATGAGTTTCTCAACCAGACCCAGCGCTGGACTTCAAGGAAGAAAGTAATAGGACCTCGACCTTTCCTAACCCAGCCTTTTACCCTAACCTAAAGAAGATTTCCAACTAACTCTGGAGCAAATAAATCTCTTCAAAGAGAATATTCAATAACTGAGAAAGCGCATCCAACCCAATGGTATCGTATCAGCCTTGTTTGTTGGGCTGGCTAATGGCTCGCAGCTCCCCAGGTTTGTTTGGTTTGGGAATCCAGGTACATCGAGGAAAACGGCAAGGTAGAGTGAAAGAGTGCCCTTTTTCATTTTTTGCAATGTCTGTCCTGTCCCTTGGGCTTGGGTCGTTAGCTCCTTATAAATGGACTCCGTATAAATGGACTCCGTATAAATGGACTCTGTCTCCCAAAGATCATTCATTATTTTGACTAACTTATCCATCAAATCCTTTTTTTGTGGATTACTCTCTTCTTCCCTTTTTCAGAGTCAAAAAATCTTGATTGAACTTCTAGCATAGTAGTAAGGTAAGCATTGACTTTCTTTCTTTTTTTCTTCTTGGCTGGTTCTGAACGCTGCTTGCTGGTTGGTAAACTAAGACAAATACAAGATGAACATTGTATCTCACCGTCTCTCATTCATAGTTACTCTTTTCTCCCGATTTGCATTTCATTCGACTATTTCTTACGCGGAAAAGAATGTGATCTATCGTCCTCCTCCTAAAATCAATAGCATTCCGTCGGAATAGGCATATTACGGATCCCTCATTCCCGGGCCCAAAATGTTTCAAAAAAGGGGCGGTGGCCGGGTTGGTTATACCAGGAATCAACTACAAGGGGAATAAGATTCGGATTACCTTGTTGATCGAATATCTCAAGGCAAGAACATTGTTTGAGATTCGAATCACTCCACAAGCAAGATCGATCATGTCTAGCTTGAATGATTCTTGTTGATCAAATATCTCAACGCAAGAACACTTGCTTGAGATCGAATCACTCCACAAGCAAGATTGATCATGTCGAGCTTGAATGATTCTACATGCAACCTAAACTACATAGAGTTGCAAAGAAACTTAGCCGTGGCTAAAGAAAGCACAAATGCTTCTTTTAATATATTTTCCAAGTCTAACTTACAAATACAACATACATGGCTTTATATAGCCTCAAAATGAAACTATTAAAGGCATTCCAAGAGTTGTAACATTCATACTTAATGACCATAATTAGCCATTATGTAAATGTAACCTAAAGTATAATAAAAAGTCTTAAAATACAATAACTCTAAATTATTCTAAATTATAACCCACCCAAAATTTACAACAATCAAACTTCATTCTTCTTCAATGTAGCATGACTTGAAACATCTTTTGATAATTTTGACAACCTTTTCTTCACATCTTCATTGAAGTATATTGTATGATTGATGTCTCTTGGTTCATATCATTCTCCACTTCTTCAAGAGGATTCGTCCTCGAATCTATTTGTGTAACTTTGCTGCAAAAAATAAGTTATGGAAATACGACGGACCTCACAACACTCTCTCAAGAGTTACGCTCAAGGAATTTTAGGACACTCTTTTTACACTCAGTTACACAAATGAAGCTCTCATTCTCACCTCTCAAAATTTTAAATAGAGCAAAGATTGAATTTTGACCTCTGGGTTGATTAAAAACTAAAAAGATGATAATAAATAAAAATCAAATTGAGTAGAAACGCAAAGGAAACATATATCCGATCTTGAGCCTGAAGCTCTGATGCCAAATGATAAGATAAGGAATTCAACTACAAGAACAGTAAGATTCGGATTACCTTGTTGATCGAATATCTCAAGGCAAGAACACTTGATTGAGATTCGAATCACTCCACAAGCAAGATCGATCATGTCTAGCTTGAATGACTCTTGTTGATCAAATATCTCAAACACTTGTTTGACATTCGAATCACTCCACAAGCAAGATTGATCATGTCGAGCTTGAATGATTCTACATGCAATCTAAACTACATAGAATTGCAAAGAAACTTAGCCATTGGCTAAAGAAAAGCACAAATGCTTCTTTACTATATTTTCCAAGTCTCCTTACAAATACAACATACGTGGCTTTATATAGCCTCAAAATGAAACTACTAAAGGCATTCCTAAGAGTTATAACATTCATACTTAATGGCCATAATGAGCCGTTATGTAAATGTAACCTAAAAAATCTTAAAATACAATAACTTTAAATTACTCTAAATTGTAACCCACCCAAAATTTACAACAATCAAACTTCATTCTTCTTCAATGTAGCATGAGTTGAAACATCTTTTTGATAATTTTGACAACCTTTTCTTCACATCTTCATTGAAGTATATTGTATGATTGATGTCTCTTGGTTCATATCATTCTCCACTTCTTCAAGAGGATTCGTCCTCGAATCTATTTGTGTAACTTTGCTGCAAAAAATAAGTTATGGAAATACGAAGGACCTCACAACACTCTCTCACGAGTATACTGATAAGATAAGGAATCAATACAAGGGGAATAAGATTCGAATTACCTTGTTGATCGAATATCTCAAGACAAGAACATTGTTTGAGATTCGAATCACTCCACAAGCAAGATCGATCATGTCTAGCTTGAATGATTCTTGTTGATCAAATATCTCAAGGCAAGAACACTTGTTTGAGATTCGAATCACTCCACAAGCAAGATTGATCATGTCGAGCTTGAATGATTCTACATGCAACCTAAACTACATAGAATTGCAAAGAAACTTAGCCATTGGCTAAAGAAAGCACAAATGCTTCTTTTACTATATTTTCATAGTCTTCTTACAAATACAACATACATGGCTTTATATAGCCTCAAAATGAAACTACTAAAGGCATTCCAAGAGGTGTAACATTTATACTTAATGGCCATAATGAGCCATTATGTAAATGTAACCGAAAAATACAATAAATCTAAATTACTCTAAATTGTAACCCACCCAAAATTTACAACAATCAAACTTCATTCTTCTTCAATGTAGCATGAGTTGAAACATCCTTTGATAATTTTGACAACCTTTTCTTCACATCTTCATTGAAGTATATTGTATGATTGATGTCTCTTGGTTCATATCATTCTCCACTTCTTCAAGAGGATTCGTCCTCGAATCTATTTGTGTAACTTTGCTGCAAAAAATAAGTTATGGAAATACGACGGACCTCACAACACTCTCTCAAGAGTATATGCTCAAGGAATTTTAGGCCACTCTTTTTGCACTCATTTACACAAATGAAGCTCTCATTCTCACCTCTCAAAATTTTAAATAGAGCAAAGATAGAATTTTGAACTCTGGGTTGATGAAAAACTAAAAAGATAAAAATAAATGAAAATCAAATTGAGAAGAAACGCAAAGGAAACATATATCCGATCTTGAGCCTGAAGCTCTGATACCAAATGATATGATAAGGAATCAACTACAAGGGGAATAAGATTCGGATTACCTTGTTGATCGAATATCTCAAGGCAAGAACACTTGATTGAGATTCGAATCACTCCACAAGCAAGATCGATCATGTCTAGCTTGAATGATTCTTGTTGATCAAATATCTCAAGACAAGAACACTTGTTTGAGATTCGAATCACTCCACAAGCAAGATTGATCATGTCGAGCTTGAATAATTCTACATGCAACCTAAACTACATAGAATTGCAAAGAAACTTAGCCATTGGCTAAAGAAAGCACAAATGCTTCTTTTACTATATTTTCATAGTCTTCTTACAAATACAACATACATGGCTTTATATAGCCTCAAAATGAAACTACTAAAGGCATTCCAAGAGGTGTAACATTTATACTTAATGGCCATAATGAGCCATTATGTAAATGTAACCTAAAAATACAATAAATCTAAATTACTCTAAATTGTACTTTTAATTCTCTTATTATTATTTTTTTTTCTCAGTTTGTGTAGAATGTTCATATTCTATCACAAAAATATATATAAAAAAAAAAATACATTTTTTTTTCTGTTCTTTAAAGTGTTAGATCTGGATCTTATCAACACTTTATACTTCTTTAAGATCTTCTAAATCAATTTTCTTGTTGGTAAATTGATTAGATTTTGCCAATAAGAAGAAAAAAAAAAAAAAACCATTGAAAGAAAGAAACCATATTGATGTTAAATGTCTTTCTTTTTTCCTCATGATTATTATATGTAACTCTCATAAGTTCCTACGTCTCAATTAGTCCTTAATCATTTTCTTTCTTTAATTCGTTTCTTTGTCGTTATTCGGATTGCTCCTTCAATACCCTTGTTTATGTATTGGGTGTGCTGTCTATTCACATTGAATTGCACTTAGCTCTATAACATAGCTTGTCTCACATCCCAATTTGTTTTTTGGAGTGTGATTTGTTTGTGCTCAATTGTGAGGGTGAGTTTGTAAGGGAGTGACACATTGATTCGAGTGTTGAGTGCTAAACACGAGTGAACTACATTTACGAGTGAATACACGTGAGGGAGCGCTTGTGAGGTCCTTTTTTTTCTTTTACCTTTCTTTTGTAGCATGGAAAATCCAGACGACAATACTAACATTACTGATGCACGATTGAGAGAAGCACAACAACGAACCATGGAAAGACTAATTCGAGGAATAGAAGAGTTGACTGATCGAATAGGAAGATTGGAGATTCAAAATCAAGCACGACAGAGGATTCCACAACCTACGCCCTCAACCGATACATATGAGGGCGACAATTCTGATCACCACGAGGATAATCCACATGCGGTTGGTCATGGCTTGATGCGAGGGCGAGACCATGGAAGAAGGTATCAAAATTTACAACAATCAAACTTCATTCTTCTTCAATGTAGCATGAGTTGAAACATCCTTTGATAATTTTGACAACCTTTTCTTCACATCTTCATTGAAGTATATTGTATGATTGATGTCTCTTGGTTCATATCATTCTCCACTTCTTCAAGAGGATTCGTCCTCGAATCTATTTGTGTAACTTTGCTGCAAAAAATAAGTTATGGAAATACGACGGACCTCACAACACTCTCTCAAGAGTATATGCTCAAGGAATTTTAGGCCACTCTATTTGCACTCATTTACACAAATGAAGCTCTCATTCTCACCTCTCAAAATTTTAAATAGAG